>NC_041394.2:136548273-136688273 GCF_900747795.2 Erpetoichthys calabaricus
ATCCACTGTACCACTACGGCTCTCCAATACCCTAGGAACATTCCTACTCATATTTTGGGACTTTCTTGTGTTTTCTTTTTGGACATTTGTGCATATTTCACCTTCAATGATACTTTCCATTGATATTCATTTGTCTTGTCATGTATTCTAGATTTCTCTGCTCTAACTCCCATACTCTTTAACAGCAGAGGATTCATTTCCATAGATAAGATTACAAAGCTTTCAGTGGCTTCATCTGATTCTTAGAAGTCCTCTTTTTCCAATTTGATGCTCCAAGAGCTCTCTGTCATGAGGAGTAATGGGTCATCAAGCTTGAACTACTAAATTAATGCGTAAATGCATTGTTGGGGATCTATAGCATGGAGAACTTGCTCTTGAAATTAGGCTTTCATTTTTCCTCCTCTTTTTGTTTTAGTGATGTGCTGTCCCTCTCTCTCTCTCTCACCAGTGGATGTACAGACAAATACCAAAAATCTAATAATGGATGTACCATAATAAAAATTAGATATATGGATATTTTCTTTATGGATGTCTGACATGGGGGCGGCACGGTGGCGCAGTGGGTAGCGCTACTGCCTCGCAGTTGGGTGACCTGGGGACCCGGGTTCGCTTCCCGGGTCCTCCCTGCGTGGAGTTTGCATGTTCTCCCTGTGTCTGCGTGGGTTTCCTCCGTGCGCTCCGGTTTCCTCCCACAGTCCACAGACATGCAGGTTAGGTGGATTGGCGATTCTAAATTGGCCCTAGTGTGTGCTTGGTGTGTGGGTGTGTTTGTGTGTGTCCTGCGGTGGGTTGGCACCCTGCCCGGGATTGGTTCCTGCCTTGTGCCCTGTGTTGGCTGGGATTGGCTCCAGCAGACCCCCGTGACCCTGTGTTCGGATTCAGCGGGTTGGAAAATGGATGGATGGATGTCTGACATGGGCTTAGTGGATGCATGGACAAACATCTCACACCCACAGTGAGCAGGGCACAAAAGAGACTAAAACAGACATTATATCAAGCTGGTGGGTTGCTGTAGTAGTGTCTATATACAGGAAGAAAATAGATTGAAAGAGATAAGGCAATTTTTGCTTAGTGTAGATTGGTCGAATGCAAAGAAGCACAGGACTGGGAAATCTGTCTATTGCCTGGAAGTTGGCCATTTGTACAGACAAGATTGAAGACTTTGGCTGCCAAGAAATGGTGACTAGCCTTTTAGATATTCAAACAAGATATGTAAGATGTTGGTTAGCAGTTTTCAATAGATTTAAAGACAAACTGAACTAGGAACAGGTGAGACCCAGAGATGACTGTGTCACTATTTAATTGTGCATGAATTCAAAAAAATTATCAGGAAGGCATTTGAATGGATAAAAAGGAGCAGACTACCATTTTTCACAGAAATATAGATGGCGCCTCAAAGACAACATTGGTTACTTAAGCTTATGGGTAAGAACCAAGTCCAAGAATTAAATCAACTGATGCTCAGAAAGAGATGGCCACTGGACCAAATAAAGCAAGGCTCTCACTTGTAAAGAGGGTACAAAAACAGCACAATAATTATGTTTCGATACTTTTCAGGTATAGAAGACAGAATTTTTGAAGTAAGGTTGTCAGTCAGTCAGTCATTTTCCAACCCGCTATATCCTAACACATGCATGTAACTAACCTGCATGTCTTAGTACTGTGGGAGGAAACTGGAGCACCCGGAGGAAACCCACGCAGACACGGGGAGATGTAAGGTTGTTATACTCTTTAGTCCTGGTGATGGATAGTGGCAAACTACTGCATGTTGATTAGCACATGGAAGCAAGACTTTCAGTTTACTTTTTAATTTTTATAAAAGATAGTCAGATAGACAGGAACCTACGACCTAATACTATTCATTTGATCAAAGATTGCAGATGAATAATACTAGATAATAAAACTTTTCTGAGGTAGAAGTACATGCTAAACAAGAATAATTGCATCAAATATTTGAAATATTAAATTGTCTTCTTCAATTTAAATGCTTAAAGTGAAAATATTCTTGATTTTAATAAAAATGGTCATTTTTCACTTTCTGAAAGAGGTGCATAGTTAGCTAGATCCCTAGTAAAGGATCAAAAATATTATTTTTGTAATCACAGACCTCGAAGTAATCTAAAACAATGGCTGACATTTATATATTTGAAATTTCTCATTTTTAACATTCTGGGAGTGACTTTTAGAGACCAGGACCACCAGTAGAGAATCTATACTAATAAAAGTCAAAGCCCTCACTGGCTCACTCATCACTAATTCTCCAACTTCCCGTGTAGGTAGAAGGCTGACATTTGGCAGGTTCATTCCTTACAGCTTTCTTACAAAAGTTAAGCAGGTTTCATTTTGAAATTCTACGAGTAACGGTCATAGTGGTCAACAACGTCCACCAAGTCAAACTTTCTTATTAATGGCCCCATCTAATAATAATAATAATAATAAATTTTATTTATACTGCACTTTATATAAACAATCTCAAAGTGCTACAGAGTAAAATAAAATAATAAAAAAAGACCTATAAAATACTTCAATAATAAAATATCTTTCTAAAAAGAAAAGTTTTTAAATCTCGTTTAAAAACATCAATCGATTGTGGGGCTCTCAGGTAATCCGGGAGGGTGTTCCACAGTCTCGGCGCCATAGAAGAAAAGGCCCTGTCACCCATGCTGCTGAGCTTAGTTCTGGGAACTTAAAGAGTGTTAATGTGTATAGAGTGGAGGGTACATGAAGAAGTATGACGGGTAAGGAGTTCCTGTAAATAATGGGGGGCATGCCCATAAATACACTGATGAGTAATGAGGGAAACCTTATACTCTATTCTAAGTGAAACAGGGAGCCAATGAAGGGTTTTCAAAATAGGAGTGATGTGGTCATACTTTCGCACCCTCATCAGAATTCTGGCAGCACAGTTCTGAATATACTGGAGTCTCTGGATACTCTTACCAGGAATCCCGATAAAAAGTGCATTACAATAATCCACAATGGAGGAGACAAAGGCATGAACAAGCCTCTCTGCATCCGCCAGGGTAAGTATAGGGCAGAGTTTGGCAATGTTCTTGAGATGATAAAAAGAAGATTTACAAAGACATTTAATATGGGTGTCAAAAGTGAGTTGAGAATCCATTTTAACATCCAAATTAGTGACAGATATAGAAATGAGGAATGTTTTGACCAGAGAAAGTAATACCAGTAATGATAGAAGAACGAAGATGATGTGGTGTGCCAACTAAGATGGCTTCTGTTTTGGATCTGTTCAACTGAAGAAAGTTAAGCCTCATCCATGCCTCTATCTCCTCGATGCAGGTAGTCAAAGTAGATGTTGGCAGAGGAGCATTAGAGGAGGTAGGAGTAGTCCTGAGGTAAAGCGTGTCATCAGCATAAAAATGGAAAGATAAACCATGTCTGCCAATGACAGTTCCAAGGGGAAGCATATAGATATTGAAGAGAATAGGGCCCAAAACAGAGCCCTGTGGGACACCACAGGTAACATTGTGGGTATAGGATTTTGCGCTACGCAAGGCAACATGGTACGATGTAAACCAGTTATGAACATTTCCAGAAAGTCCAATAGTGTATTGCAGGCGATGAAGGAGAATGTTATGGTCTATCGTGTCAAAAGCAGCTGTCAGATCAAGAAGGATAAGTACAGAAGGAGAACCAGTATCTGCTGTCATTAGAAGGTCATTAGTAACCCTGACCAGGACTGTTTCAGTACTATGGCCAGGGCGAAAACCAGACGGAAACTTCTCAAACAAGTTATTCAGCTTGAGGTGATCATGAAGTTGAGCTGCAACTATTTTCTCCAGAACTTTAGAAAGAAATGGAAGATTGGAGATGGGCCTATAGTTAGAGAGAACTTCAGGATCAAGTGTGGATTTTTTCAATAGAGGTGTGATGACAGCAGTTTTTAATAGAGAAGGAATATGACCAGTCAAAAGAGAATGATTTATAATCCTAGTGATAAGTGGAGAGACAGCAGAGATGTTGGCCTTCAGCAGAGCTGAAGGGAAAGGGTCCAGGGAACTAGTAGACGATTTCATTTTCCTAATAATGGCCTCCACCTCTTCCCATGTGGTAACAGAGAAAGAGCAAAGGGTCTGGACAATCTCCGACAATGAATTGACAGTTGGAAAATGCAGGATGTCCATGGTACAGAGATGTAAGCGAATGTTATCAACCTTTTCTTTGAAAAAATTGATATGCATGTTGCACCTCTCATCAGTAATCTCAGAGTAAACAAATGAAGGAGGTTTTAGAAGGTGATTTATAGTTGAGAAAAGTTTTTTGGGATTCCTGGCACTATTACTAATAATAGTGGAATAGAACCTGGACTGTGCAACCTTCAAAGCTTCTGCATACGCCCTCTTATGTTCCCTATAAGCCTGTTTATGAACAGTCAATCCAGAAGCCTTGAGTCGCCGCTCAAGGACACGCCCAGCCGCCTTCATTTTTCACAGCTCACAGGTATACCAGGGAGCTGAGCACGAAAATGAGACGGACCTAGATGTTAAGGGGGCGTGAAGGTCCAGGAGATTGCTTAGGGACTGGTTGTAGAAATCCACAAGGTCATCAACAGTGCAGGAGCTGGTAAAATCAGAGGAGAGAAGTTTAAGGTCCAAGGCCAAGGCATCCGCATTAATGTTCTTCAGATTTCTGAAATGAATCTGTTGTTTGTTCTGTACAAGAAGGGAAAAAAGGCAACTCCATTGACACTACTTTATGATCAGAAATACCAAGATCATATACTTGTAGATTACTAATTGAGACAACATTTGAAATGACCAAATCAAGTGTATGACCCCTAGAATGTGTAGGGACATTAACATATTGTTTTAAATTAAGAGAATCTAACAGCTCAAGGAAATCAGCAGTGAGATAACCTGTAGGATTGTCAACTTAAATATTTATATCTCCAAGGATTATGATGTTAGCAGAAGTAGCACAAAGTATTGTGAAAAGATCGGTCATTTCCGGGATGAAGGCAGAATTGGGTTTTGGAGGTCGCAAAATAAGGAGAACAGTCATGGGAGTAGGGGGCTTACATTTAAATGCAAGGCACTCGCAGGAAGATATTGCAGGTATCAAGATAGGGGACAACCCCAGATCCTGACGGTGGATGATAGCTAAGCCACCACCACGCCCAGTACTGCACGCTGCCTCCAAGTAGCTGTAGCCAGAAGGACAGGCTTCATTTAGAGCAGAGTAAACCTTTGACTGGTGCCAGGTTTCTTTTAGACACATGAAGTCAAGTCCTTTCTCCCTAATATGTTCTTTAATCAATGTGGATTTATTACCGCGGCACGGTGGCGCAGTGGGTAGCGCTGCTGCCTCGCAGTTGGGAGATCTGGGGTCCTGGGTTCGATTCCTGGGTCCTCCCTGCGTGGAGTTTGCATGCTCTCCCCGTGTCTGCGTGGGTTTCCTCCGGGCGCTCCGGTTTCCTCCCACAGTCCAAAGACATGCAGGTTAGGTGGATTGGCGATTCTAAATTGGCCTTAGTGTGTGCTTGGTGTGTGGGTGTGTTTGTGTGTGTCCTGCGGTGGGTTGGCACCCTGCCCAGGATTGTTTCCTGCCTTGTGCCCTGTGTTGGCTGGGATTGGCTCCAGCAGACCCCCGTGACCCTGTGTTCGGATTCAGCGGGTTGGAAAATGGATGGATGGATGGATGGATTTATTACCAATGGATTGAGAATTAAACAATTCAAATTTGACCAATAACTGTGGAGTAAATCTCTGTACAGGTCGTAAAACATTAAAATCCACTCCACATAGCTTAAAATCCGCTCCATAACACAATTCCAACCGAGGATGTAAGGATATCGCAGCATTTTTCACAATGGCTCGGGTATTTCCCATGCTACAGTGCAGAGATCTTGCAATACTTCCAATGTTAATAGCAGTTGGAGCAACGGTGCTCTGATGACGCGTCAAATGTGCGACGAGTGACCAGAAAGATGGAATGCTGGTAGCAGAGCACTTTTGCTGATTATGAAAGATGAACTTTCGACCAGAGCCTCTATGAATGTAACGAGGATGGCAAAGAAGTCCAAGTTCTTCAACAATAGGGATAGCAACTTCAGGAGTGGTTCCAGGATTAAATCGGCGAAGTTGTAAGCTGGAATACCTGAACACCATTCTGACCAAAAAGGAAGGAATGCCATCCAGACAGCGCTGTAAAATCCAAAACAGACGACAACACCGTATATCCAGGCAACAGGTGAGTAAACAGCAAAAAACTTAATAAAACTTGATAAAATCCATAAAATCCACAGCAGACGGCAAAACAGTGTATCCAGGCGTCAGGCGAATAAACAACAAAAAAAAAAAAGGCTTAATAAAATCCGCAAAATCCACAGCAGACTGTATATCCAAGCAACAAATGAATGAATAAATAAGCAGCTAAAAATAACTTAAACCCAGACTCCAAACAAAGTCAGAGTCAGAGGGAGAAGCGGCGAACATTCAACGCCAGCATCCTCTCCCACCAGATCCTCCCTTCACGAAATTTGGTAGGCGGTTTCCCTGCGCTAACCGAAACCGATGTACGTACTTATTTCGGTGGTATGACGCCACTGTCGGCCGCCATATTGAACTTTCCAATGGTGTTTGTTACTTATGGTCCCATCTTCAAGAAATATGGTACGCAGGTTCCCAACGCTAACTGAATCCTACTTACGTACATATATACGTCCATAGCCTGCAGCTCGGTCGTCGTGTGAGGTGGCGTTGGGTCCACCATCCTCATGCCTCCCACGTAGTTGGCTGCCTGCCTATATAAGGCCGTCCGTCGCTCCGGTCTCTTCATTCCCTTCCTTGCTTCGCCACGGTATTCACGTCTCCCTGCTGATAACTGCAGCCTTTTTATTTAATCCACGGCTTCTCCGCTGTTTTATTGTTCATTTATTACGATTATAGTTATTGTGTAGGTATTTTAGACTTAGATTACATTATTCAGGTACCCATTTCCTTTATCGTTCCAACCGTACCCCCATTAGCATATCTATCGAGGTGATCACCATCGATCAAAGAACTGTCACTTACCGAGTGGTTTTCATGCCCGGAGGTGGCGACTGCCTTTTCCATTCTCTGTGTTACATATTGCACGGCCATATAAGGCTCACTCTTGATATCCGGAGGAACATTGTGTCTTATGTATTGAATGACTGGGACAGGTTCAAGGTGTGGACTGATGACGGTACAGGAGATAATTATACTACATAGGAGCACTATAAGAGTGAAATGCTTAAGCCCTTCACCTATGGTTCTGCATGTGAGTTGATGGCTGCCGCTGAATTGTTCGGTTGTCGCTTTCAAGTGTACCGAAATGGCCAAATATTTTACACCTTTGGACAACCGCCAATGCCTCTTAAACATCTTAGATTCACAGGTGATGATTTGAGTAGTGGAAACTTTGATGTTTATGAATGTTTAGACTCTCAAAAGCTGGATGCGAAGATATCGATGAAACCCATTTCAATTCAAACGCCTCCAGTTTCCAGTAAGGCTCTGCTTTGCAATGACAATTAATAAGTCTCAGGGACAGACCCTACAAAAGGTTGGCATTGATTTGAGGCAAGATTGCTTTTCACATGGCCAACTATACGTTGCATGCTCAAGAGTAAGCTTGGCACACAACTTGGTCATATTACAACCGGAGGGTGGAATTGATAACGTGGTATACAAAGAGATTCTTAACAAATAATTATTGGTATATTTTCCCTCAGTTTAAAAAGGTTTGCTTTATATATATATATATATATATATATATATAGGCGGCACGGTGGCGCAGTGGCTAGCGCTGCTGCCTCGCAGTTGGGAGATCTAGGGACCTGGGTTCGCTTCCCGGGTCCTCCCTGCGTGGAGTTTGCATGTTCTCCCCGTGTCTGCGTGGGTTTCCTCCGGGCACTCCGGTTTCCTCCCACAGTCCAAAGACATGCAGGTTAGGTGGATTGCCGATTCTAAATTGGCCCTAGTGTGTGCTTGGTGTGTGGGTGTGTTTGTGTGTGTCCTGCGGTGGGTTGGCACCCTGCCCGGGATTGGTTCCTGCCTTGTGTCCTGTGTTGGCTGGGATTGGCTCCAGCAGACCCCTGTGACCCTGTAGTTAGGAATATAGCGGGTTGGAAAATGGATGGATAGATGGATATATATATATATATATATATATATATATATATATATATAGATCTTATTCATGATCAGCAAACTCAAAATAGCATAAAATTACACTCTTCATGCCTATTTTACTTGCCTCACTTTTTAAAAATTTTGTGAATAGAATTTTGATACCTCTTATCCCATTAGAGGTGAAGCCCTGGGGTTGGATGAAGTGGCATGTACAACTTCAGAGATTTCTGATTATTTTTGAATAGACGTATTGGTTTACTCCTTCTCATAAGGGTGTTATTTCCTGCACAAAATATGGTCCAAAAGTAGGGAAGAACCCCAAAATGCTCAATGTCTTATATGACTAAACATCAATAGAAGTCGAATGGTATATCATATGTGGGGATTTTCTCATACTTGTGAGTCAGAAGGCTCCAAACAAAAAAAAACTAAAGTGATTTCAAAGGGTTCATAAGTAATTTTTATGAACACAAAATGAAGAAAAACACATTTTGCCCATGAGGATTTGGGAGATGCTGGATGCATTTTTACACTAATTCTGCAATGTTTTGTTTTTGGATTTTGCTCATTTTCACTTTTTTGTTATGCTTGTGTTTTGCTTATTGCAATGTTATGCTTCTGACTTTTTTCATTCTGAGAATGAAACTGGCAACGTGGATGGATTCAGAATTCTTAATCGTAATTACTGGAAGCAGTAGAGTATTTATCATAAGTTTTGTTTCCTGCAGCAATAATTTTTTTTCATAAGAACTGTAATTCAATCAAGTCTTTTTTATAAGCTGCTCTCCAGTTCTGTAGAGTAAGGCAAGTGGCTTTGCTATGGTTCCTTTAGTTTTGTCTATCCAACCAATCACCTGGAGGACTGTCTATCTGTTTAGTATATGTCTTTCAGAGGAGCACGTGAACATACTGTACATCTCACCACTTGGCCTCTATTCATCTGTCTGTTTGTGCAGCCTACAGACCTTGTACATATTTCTGTGTAGCTGAACAAATCCCACCAACTGGCAACTGCCTCATCATATTTGTCTGTGCAGCATATTTCAGTCTGCCTACTTCTTTTGACACATGTTGATAATTTGTGTGTATGTACACAGCCAGGTTATGCAGAGTTTGCTAGTCTGCGGTTTTGCTTTGAGACAGTGCTTATTTTGTTCCGATCCTGGCAACGGCCTTTCAAATTTCCCAATTGTTGCAAATAACGATGAGCACCAGCAGATATAATATTTATGTATAACGTTCAGGTAACAGTTACTGCTTTCCTTTTAAAAATGTTATTAAAATTAGGTGTTTTACACCTAACACTAAAAACATAACATTGGTGATCCAGCAAGTTTAAAGGAAAAAAGGTTTTGTTTGTTTACTAGTTGCTTGACTGTCAAACTTTTATGGGTTGGACAAAAACAACTTTTTTTTTTCATACTAACTGGTCTTTGACAGGATTTAGAATTTTATCAACTCAGAGTTGGATGGTATTCTTGGTATGCACTGATTTACCCAGAATCAAGGCAAGTGGAAAAATAACAAATTATGGTGACCTTTAGGAATCGAGACTTGACATTTTTGTAAAATTCATAATCATCATTGGGTAGTCCTTTATAATCCCACATATACACGTAGACTCATCCTTTTATAGACGACTTTACTGATGCTTAAACTCTTGTTTTATCATTTCACATATGCATGTAACAACTTTTTAAAATCATAATAGACTAAAATAAAAATAACCATTTACAATTCATCTGGTACACAAACTAGTTTGAAGCTGCAACCAGTCTAGTAAGCTAAAGCAGACATATTAGCAGAAAGATAATAAAATAGAAAATAGAAAACTTTAAAAATACAAAATGTAAAAATAAAAATAAACCAGAAAGTATATGTTATCTTCCAGCTTTGCACTACTATTATCATCCTTTCAAACGCATTTATCTGAGAACTGCCAGAAGCCAAATAAACACTGTCTTGAAATGGTTCAGTTCATTCTTTTTCTTTAATATTATAATAATTATGAGACAATTCATCCAATCCAATTTTAAAAAGAAGCAAACCAAAAACAATAACATGTCTCTTTTCATTTGCCCACAGTTATTTTATTGTAAAACATAGAAGTTCCCCACCAAAATGAGACCTTTTTATGCCTAACTTTAATAGCTTTGTCGTCCCATACTGAGATAGAAATGACTCCTATTTCTAAGATTCACTGAGATCAATGAGACCTTAGGAAGTATTTCCACTTGTTTCACTAACTCAAAATCTGAAGCTAATCCTTCACTGGAAAGGGGAAGATCACCCCCCATGATGTCAAATAGTGTGCAATTATTTATGTCATTGATTTCATTGAAGGCAACTCTGTTGATCCATTTAATTTACTTCAGTACTGTTCTTGCCATCTAAAGAGTGCTGAAGTTCATATTATGACAACTGTCAGATGGCACACCACATCATTATTTTGAATGTTTTTTTCTGCCTTTTTTGCTGTAGGCATTTTGGTTTCAATTTATACCATGTTATCCTTTTAGAAAGAAAAATATTTTCATTCAAGTGAATTGAAATATAAAGCAGTTTTCTGAATAATACAGATATTGCACAAAAGATTTCAAAACTGCAACAGGTTTTATAGGCTATTAATAAGTAATTCTGCCAATAGGCCGTTACCATTAACATTTTATTCTGTTGATGAAGCACACCAGGTTGAATGTATTGATGTCACTTATGTATTTTGTATTTGAAATTTTATTCATTTTAAGTACCATTGATATGACGTCACTTAGATTCTCTTGACTTTTAGAGTGGCATCTTCAAAATTATTTTTATCCTGTGCTGCTCCCAATAGCTTAACTAGAAGATTGGCAGATACTCAAAACCAAAATTATATCACTTAACATAGGAACACAAACTAAGAGAAAAAAGAAACACCTAAAAAAGGTAACCAGCATAACAAGGCTCAAAAAATATCAATTTGATGCCCATTTTGGAGAAAACAGACATCAATAAATGAAAACTCTGGATGTTCAGCTGGCCCTTTGATAATATAACAATACTTGGTCAAAAACTAATAATAATAAAAGGAAAATATCTCACGTATGTTTACCAGTCAATGTGAAGGCTGAAACTGACACAGAGGGTCTTAATCTCAGGCTCCACAATTGAAAACTATTTCAACATTCATCTTACTGCAGTTTTTATGGAAGGACAAAGGAACCTTGTTAACTTTGTTCAAAATAAATTAATGTAAATCACTTTAAAGTAAAAGTTATTTTGTCATTAAAGATGATTAGGATTTGTCTTTGTTCTTAACTTGTTGTACTTGTAGGTAGCGTGGTGGCTCTGAGGCTAAGGGAACTGCGCCAGCAATTAGAAGGTTGCCAGTTCGAATGCCAGAAGTGACTGTTCTCCATTGGGCCCTTGAGTAAGGCCATTAACTTGCAATCTTGCTTCTTCCTGGGTATATTAACTTGCATCCAGCCCTGCAAGCAGGTCCTCCAACTTGCAGGGAAAACACAGGGGCTAGTAGCAGGATTGGCACTTCAGCCACTGTAAAAATCTCATGCTATTCCATTTGAACTAATGTGGTGCTGAGGTGTCACTTGTTGCACGGCTGCACTTGGGTCCTAAAATGGGATCCTGAGGTGGTTTGTCATGTGGTGGGTGTACCAACACACCGTATCAGCGAATGCTCCAAACCTCTCTTTATTTATTTGCTGTATACTCTCTTTCACTAATCTGTAGTCTCTAAAGCTGCTCTCAAAATTATGGGAGATCAAGCCAATGCCAAAACTAAAAACACACTCTTAAAAATGATTGCTCTTAAATGACACTCTATAGTTCTACTGGGTTTTGTGGTTCCTCATAGTTCCGTTGCTTGACAAAGCACCATCTTATTCTGGGATGAGTTTTTTGCATATGAAGTTGTTTTTTGAAAAACTCAATAATTTGTGGGAAACCCCCTGAAATGCTTAATTAACACTAGAATTACCAGAGCCAATGAAAAAACTCATAAATCCGGTTAACCTTAAATCCCTTCGCACCTCTCTGTCAGCATCTTGTGTCTTCTAAATGTGGTGATAAGCTCAAACAGCAAGCAGCCTGATATACCATACCCCCCACGGCCTCAGAACTGGCAAGAAGTTCTCCCAGTTCCTAGTTTGATTGATTATCTGGGAGTGAGCTACCCAGAATTGTAAGGGGAAATAATTTGATGTGTGTTTTGTGTCTACAACAATCTGTGTAAACACATTGTTAAAATAATAATAATAATTCATGACATTTATATAGCACTTTTCTCAGTACTCAAAGCACTATCCACACAGGGAGGAACCAAGAAGAAAACCCACAATCTTCCACAGTCTCCTTACTGCAAAGCAGCAGCACTACCACTGCACCACCTGTGAGGACAGAAATGTTTTTCATGTTTTAGTAATAAATAACAAAATGCAGACATGAACTGTATAATGTGTGGAGGCTGATGGCCAAATATCAAATAAACACTTTCACAAAACATACAAGTATAATACAACAGCTTCTGTGGTGTAGCGGTAAGATCCGGTGACTTCCGGATCCGGAGGTCATGAGTTTGAAACCAGCTCCCCAGCAAATTTACTGTTTTGAGTAGTGAGCTGCTCTTATTGTTAATATTATACAATAAAAACATACATTTGATTTGTGTCTGTAACAGCTGGTGTAAATTTATAGTACTTGTAAAGGTTAGCATTTTTTTTTCACATTCTCTCACTCACGATCATGATACAACACCCACCCAACCACTCTAGATCTGACGCGGTTACTTTTTAACTGAAACTGGGAATAACTGTAGATGTGAGTGGTGTTTTGAGACAATGGAACTGGAAATTCTCTCATCTGGATGGATAAAGCTGACACATAAACGCTGGTGAATCTGCTTACTTCCAATCTCACCATCACTTGAATTTATTTTTATTCAATTTTATTGAGTGTTCCTGCTCACGCTGAATTAGTAGGCACCTTATGGTCCATGATGTCAAAGCAAAAAAAAAACAGAGACATATGTATATATGATATTTGGAATAACTCATTTTATGATATGTATAGTATATTTTGGAAAACATTGTGGCACTGATGCAACATTATTCATATTATTCATATTCATTCGCACACCTTCTTGCGCTTGTAATCAGTTGCCAGTGTTCACTTTTGGGTGCATTGGGGTGTTTCTTTTGTACTCCAGGACATGCAGAGGAAAGAATAGTACAGAGAAGTCAGTTCTACGCTATATGCAATCATCAGATTCAAATGTTAACAGTTCCCACACACCCAAGGACCGTCCTTTCTACATTTACGACATGTGTACCTGTTGCAATGTACACACTTCTCTCTGTGCTGTGGTCACTATTACACTGAACAGGCTAGGGGGCAGCGGCGGTCTTGGAACAGAAGCTTGTGGATGTTGCATCCTCTTTTGCTTGGTGGGAACATGCCGAAAAATGGCTGACATTCCTAAACAGCTCATACAATATTTTTGGTAGACCCCTTAAAAGAAGGCTGAAAGTCTACACTTTTAATTACATAATGATTCCTTAATTTCAAATCCATTGTGTTGGCATACAGAGCCAAAATTATAAAAATTGTGTCACTCTACAAATACTTATGGACCTAACTGTACTTAAAAAATAGAAACATTTACGTTGTTGATCTAGTGTTTATACATCTTTAAAGTATGGCACACATTCAGTCATAACATATATATGGAAAGTTTGATTACCATAATTAAGATGCTTCTAAATTTCAAGCATACATTAGTAGAAAAAAAATATAAAAGTTCTCACCTTCTTCAAGAGTATCCCTGAAATGTGGGTTTAGGCTTTAAAAAATGCAGCCAAGAATTCCTTTTTCAAAGCGCCTACTTTAAGATTTATAAGTGTTATATAAATAAGAAATTAATAATATTAATAATATGTGACCTTTTCAGATTTGGAGTCAAAGAATGTAGAATTATATTGAAAGAAAAATAGCTCCTTCTATTTTCAGGGACTGGTGAGAAAGTGAACTCATGTGGAGAGGGAATAATAAATGCTTATCTTGAATACATAATGGAACAAAATAGCCTAACAAGACCAGGCACTTGAGTCTGAAATGCATTTAGAAATGGAAATGGATGATTTTAAATTTTTGTTTATTTTCATTATGTACAGTTGCAGAACATTTTTCTAAACTGTAAGTAATTTAAAGTTTGTTGTCTGACATCACAATCATTGTCTGTTCTTGTATGTGATGCAGCTCATTAGTAGTATTAGCACTAGAATTACCAGAGTCTACGAAAAAACTCGTAGATCCGGCCCACCTTAAAACCATTTGCACCTCTCCACCAGCGTCATTTGTCATCTAAATGTGCTGATAAACACAAGCTGCAAGCAGCCGGCTATTCCATCCATCAAATAATAGATCGTTATTTGGAACACACGCATTTCGTGTGTGTTCCGTTTCTACAGAAATCTGTGTAAACACATTGTTAAAACAGAAACTTTTTCATATTCTAATAATAAATGTTACAAAATGTAGGCATAAACTATAGAATATGTGAAGCATGAAGTCCAAACATCAAATAAACACTTTCACAAAAGGTTCAAGAACATTACAACAGCTTGCACAGTGTAGTGGTAAGATTTGCTAACTCAGCGAGCAGCAGGCTTACTGTCCCTCAAAGACCTGAGTTCGATTCCCCATTGAGGCGAAAGGTTTTTTTTTTCTTTTTAACATCAAACGGACATAAAATTTATAAATTGGTATGCACTGTCAGTTAATGAGATCATTATATTTTCATGTGGGATGCTCCTTTTGAAATATTTTTTAATAATTGAGACTGCAATTAACATGAACAAGTGTCCTTATAACTGTTATTTTTAAGATCCATAACACACAGACAAACAGAGCACTGCGTAATAGAGAGACAGACAGGCAGAAAAGTCACTAGATATATAAATAAACAGGGAAGGCACATGTACTGAAAGAAAAAAAAGATCAACATGTGTGTTGATCCTGCTGCACTGAATAAGTTCACGCGCTCTAACATTAAATCCCCCTCCCCCCCGATCTGACTCTAAGTAACAGCGCAAGTACAGACGCAAACCAAGTGTATGTGTGTACTGTATAATATTAACAAAAAGAGCAGCTTACAACTGAAAATATAGGAGCGAGAGGGGATTGAACCAGGGACTCTTGATCACACTTGGTTTGCGTCTGTACTTGCGCTGTTACTTAGAGTCAGATTCTTATGTTAGAGCGCATGAACTTATTCAGTGTTGCAGGATCAATGCACATGTTGATCTTTTTTTTCTTTCAGTAATAGCGCCACCCGATCTGACGCTGTTCGTTTCCAAATAATATTGCATTAGTGCGATGATGTTTTCACATATATTGTCTCTTTTTTTCAGGTGTATAATACAAACCACAGCATAGAGAGAAGCGTGTACATTGTAACAGGTACGCACGTTGTAAATGTAGGAAAGACGATCCTTGCATGTGCGTGAACAGTTAACATTTGAATCTGATGATTGCATATAACGCTGAAGTTACTGCTGTATATTATTCTATCCTCTGCATGTCCTTAAATACAAAAGAAACAGCATACAGCAACATGTAGGGACTAGCAAGATCGGGGAAAAAAACACACAGTCACTGATTACAAACCAGAAGATGTTATGCGAATGAATATGAATAATATGAATAATGTTGCATCCGTGCCACAAAGTTTTTCCGAAATGCACTATACAGGTCATAAAATGAATAATTCCAAATATCATATATACCTACGTCTGTGTTTTTTTTTTCAGCATGAGCAGAAACACTCAATAAAACTAAAAAAAAAAAATCAAGTGACGGTGAGATACGAAGAAGGCAGATTCGCCAGCGTTTGTGTGTCAGCTTTAATCCCTCCAGATGAGAGAATGTCCAGTTACATTCACATCAAAATACCACTCACATCTCCAGTTATTCCGTTTCAAATAAAAAGTAACAGCGTCAGATCCCTGGGTGGGGGGGTGGTAGTATGTATCGTGATTGTGATTTAGAGAGAATAAAAGTTAAAAATACATTAACTTTTGCAAGTCCTATAAATGCACACCGTGTGTTACAGACGCAAACCAAATGTATGTGTGTACTGTATATAATTAACAAAAAGAGCAGCTCACTACTGAAAACGGCAAATATAGGAGTGAGTGGGGATCAAACGGGGACTCTTAATTACAAGTCTGCAAATCTTACCGCTATGCCACTGAAGCTGTTGTCTCTTCCTTGAGCCTTTTGTGAAAGTGTTTATTTGATCTTTGGACTTCAGGCTTCACACATTCTATAGTTTATACCTACATTTTGTAACATTTATTACTAAAATATGAAAAAGTTTCTGTTTTAACAATGTGCTTACACAGATTACTGTAGAAACGGAACACACATGAAATGCATGTGTTCCAAATAACGATCTATTATTTCCACTCTAAAACTCCAGCAATTCACTCACTCCCAGATTATCAATCAAGGCATGAGCTGGGACGGTGGGGGAATGGAATAGCCGGCTGCTTGCTGCTTGTCTTAATCAGCACATTTAGAAGACAAATTACGCTGGCGAAGAGGTGAGAACAGTTTTAAGTTGGGCCGGATCTACGGGTTATTTCATAGACTCTGGTAATTCTACTGTTAACTACACAGGTAACAAATTGATTCATTTAACTTTTCAATAAATGGTAATAAACACAATTATTATGAGGAACTGAATAACATTTTGAACACCTTAATCCTATAGATTATATTAGTTATAAAACGCATGCTTAGTATTATGAGAAAAGATAATTACTGGAAAAATATTGTTGTAAGGAGCAGGGATTACTCTTTTTAAGGTTAGGGAAGACAATCATCAAAGTTATTAGAAGAGTTACCACATAAAAGTTGGATTTTATTTTTCATCATGTTATTAGGTCAAAACTACTGTTCAAAAGCAAGTAGTTTGTTCCTTATGAGTTGTTTTTTCTTAGTTACCTGAGTTTTAAGTTTCTTACAAATGACTTTCCTTTCTGTGGTCTGGGTGTTTCTTTCTGAGTGCCGTCATCTTTTAAAATGCATTTGTGCTGATGCCAAATGCTGGACACATGTTTGGCAAGTTATAAAGCACCCTTTGCCATCCATGATCACTAAATGGTGACAACCATGATTACCCATCCATCCATTATCCAACCCGTTATATCCTAACTTATAACCATGGAAAATGTTAGCATCTGTAGGATAAATTGGACACAATTAATAGAAATAGAAACTTAAAATTAGAAACAGAACAAAATGAAAACCTCAAAATGAAATGCTTATCTCTTTCTTGCATAAATGTTTTGAATGTTTTATTTTAGAATTAAAAATTAAAGCAATATAGTTTAGCACATTATTGTCCATTTTCAGAATTAACAGAAAATAAAATGGATGTAATAATTTCTTAGAGTCATTCATTGGAACTAACTCTAAAACAAGTTTAAAATGTAAATTTGTTATCTTTCATTATGTTAATGGGACAAACCATAACTGAAGTTGAAAACACATTTTCTTCATGAAAACAGTTGAAAAGTAAGGTGAAGTACATTTAAAAATCCAATTCTTCACAAAAAGTTTAGTACAAATTTGGACCAGAGAACCATACTAGGTCATTGAATCAGATTTTGAAAAACAAGCATAAAGTCTGAAAAAAACACATGTGTCCAAATAACAGGCACGATGAATGGTCACTTTGAATGCAATCATTTTAGAAAAATTATAGCCACCAATTTTATTACTAAATAAGTTTAAAGTTAGTATACATGTTTCTGCAATTAAAGAAATTTAAACACTAAAAATAAAATGTGTAAATTTACATTTATTTCAGCAATATTTTTAAAATTATCAACAGTGATGTTATAAATTATGTAAATTTAACAGTAGACATTCATAGACTACTATAAAACTATACCAGAACCTACTTTGCAACTGTATACCTCAGTCAGTCATGGTCCTCAAGAAAATACTCAAAAAATGTTATTTTCCTTTTTTTTTTTGATTAAAACAAGATTCCTTAACAGATTTTTCAGGGGACACTATATTGGCTGTTACTGTTAGATTAACATTAAAATTTTCCAATGTACCATTTACATTGCTGGCTGTTTTAGAATAAGCACTAAATTCAGAATGAATATTTAAAATATTAGAAAACCTGGAAGCAACTACATAGTATATTTTAATTACGTACTTCTCTTCAGTTGTAGTTAAACATATTGTTAAATCAAAGAAAAAAACAGAAATGGTCAGATATTGAGATGTACAGGACCTGCTTCATGTCAATATCAAGTTCCTTTGAAATAACTAAATCTACCATGTGGCGTGCCTTTTGTGTTGACTGAGTGACACCTTGACTAAAATCAAAAGAATTCAGTAAGTTAATAAACTCTCTTTTTTTACAGTCACATTGGCTGTCTACATGACAACAGAAATCGCCTATTATTAAGAAATTGTCAGAACTAGTTATTATTATAGATAATAAACCAGACAATTAATCGATTAAAGATGCATTGTATTTTGAACAGTAAATTGTCAGTAAGACAGAATGCAAAGTTTTGTGAATAACTACAGTAAGATACTCAAAAGACATACAACTACCTAGACTAGTATTTTTACAGTTGATGAACAGCCATCCATCCATTTTCCAACCCGCTGAATCTGAACACAGGGTCACGGGGGCACAAGGCAGGAACCAATCCTGGGCAGGGTGCCAACCCACCGCAGGACCAGTTGATGAACAGGATAAACAAAATTGTAATTCTGAGCGACAGCTTCAATTAGCAAAGTAGTACGTTTCACACAGAGTTGGAAAGTCTTTTATTGTAATTACTGATAAAATAATTTACATAAAATGTTGTATGAGAGATCATTTAACCTCTTCATCTGACAGAGCTCATGTGCTTGGCCTTAGCTTCATCTTGTCAGAAATACAGTCTTATGGGAAAGCTAAAAGGCAAAGCTAGATTTAAGAGTAGTATGCTTAGTTAGAAGTTCAGCTTTTAATTCACATGGGAATAAAACCTTGAATTTGTATGATAATGACTTAGTACCGTTTTTTGTGTGTTTTGAAAAAACTGTAAGCTCTGCTAATGAGATGAAAACAAGTAAGCCAGGTGTTCATTTTGGATAAGAAAGACAGCGGAAAGTGGCCGCATTCATTTTTCAAAAAGACATCTCTTGGTTTAGTTGATGAAACTGACACTCTCATGGATTTTTTAGTTCAGTTGCTGTTTTTCTGACATTTTTGTAAAGAGCTCAGTTCAGCTGCAGAAATGGACATTTGCAAGGAGCCTTTCTCTGTCTGCCAACCACTGAAAATAGACACTTTCATGGAGCTTGCTATCTGCTGCTGTTTAGCTGCTGGACGATTTCCAAGGAGCTCTATCTCTGACAATGATTTTTTTTTTCTTTTTTTTTGATTAAGACTAGGTTATTTCTGGAGCATCTTGCAGAAACTCTTAATGCACCCATTTATAATTCTCTGTGTTGCTTTTATTAGCTGTTATTGGTCTTGATGCAAATAAATATAATTTAGTTTGTCATCATCTGCAAACCTAATCAGCTTGTTATATGTTATCAAGATAATTTATGAATATTACCAGATGTAACTTGAGTCGAGTTTTTTTCCACAAAGGTCCATGTAATAATAGTGTAGAAACTTAAATAAGAACGTGATTTCTCTTTTTTACTAATTAAAATGAATTTCTGTACTTTAATATGTTCTTATTTGTCATGGTGCTGGAGAGTGTTAACATGTTGCTTGCTGGTTGGAAATACAAGTAAAAACTTCACTTTATTCTGTACACATGACAATAATGATACTTTTACTACTACTACTACTGCTATTAATACTTTTTGGAAATGACAGTATTAGTGTAAGGTTAATTAAGGTTTACTGATCACCTATCTTTTCTGTTAGAACTTTGCAATACACCAAGGGACATGCTTGTCTCCCATACATATGATACAATTATGGAATGGTGTCATCGGTTATTATCCATGTCACTGTTCTTCAACAATTCTGATGTCTTGTTGCATGTGATGTGAGAAGTAGTTAGCCAGAAAACATAGGAATAGAAGTTGAGGAATTCATGCTTACTGTCAGAGGGCATCTCTGTACACCAATCTGTACAAACAGCAACTGTCTGGAACAACAGAAAGAATTTTAGGTAGAGGCTTTTTTGGACACAAGTCAAGTAGAGATATCTTAGGGCAGCGTTTCTCAACCTTTAAGTATTTGCGACCTGAGTTTCCATAACAGTTTTAATCGCGCCCCCCTAACGTTTTCTTGAAAGCCCACTAATACCAATTTCTTCTTTTTTAATTAGTGATATATCATAGATGCATATTTTATTATACCTACTTAACTTTTGTTGACATTTATCAAACTCTATATTTGTTTTTCTAGTATCAGAATGTAGTTTAAGTTAATTTGTTTTGGTTTCAATAGATGTATTTTTCATATTTTCGATTCTTGTTTTCTTTGTTCACATCTTTGCGCCCCCCTTTTTGTTACTTCGCGCCCCCCTAGGGGGGCCCGCCCCACAGTTTGAGAACCACTGTCTTAGGGAGAGGGTAGGTGACCATTGCAGTTCCCTCAAAGGATGCCTAGAGGCCTGCTACATTTCCAGAGCTGAGCAGAGACTTTGGTGTTTTAAGAAGACAAGAAGCCCCAAAATTATTTTATACTTTTAGACTATTGAATAGGGCGGCACGGTGGCGCAGTGGGTAGCGCTGCTGCCTCGCAGTTGGGAGACCTGGGTACCTGGGTTCGCTTCCCGGGTCCTCCCTGCGTGGAGTTTGCATGTTCTCCCCGTGTCTGCGTGGGTTTCCTTCGGGCGCTCTGGTTTCCTCCCACAGTCCAAAGACATGCAGTTTAGGTGGATTGGCGATTCTAAATTGGCCCTAGTGTGTGGGTGTGTTTGTGTGTGTCCTGCGGTGGGTTGGCACCCTGTCCGGGATTGGTTCCTGCCTTGTGCCCTGTGTTGGCTGGGACTGGCTCCAGCAGACCCCCGTGACCCTGTGTTCGGATTCAGCGGGTTGGAAAATGGATGGATGGATGGATGGGCTATTGAATAAAAACCATAGTTCACAGGTGCAATGACCTTGGAGCCGCTGGGAAGTTATGTGGTTTGGGTGCCACAAACACTATCTGATGTGGGATTTAAAGGCCACCTCTCACCAAATGACCAGGAAGTTAGAGAGAAGTTTGGTGTTTTACAAGTTGAACTTATTTCTTTCCAGACATGGTTTATATGCATGTACCATGCAAAATTGTGTTCTGTACTCACAGTAAGTATTTTCAATACTGTAGATTAAAAAAAATATAAATAGCCAGTTCTGGGGCCTCATGTGTAATGCCATGCATAGATAGATAGATAGATAGATAGATAGATAGATAGATAGATAGATAGATAGATCTTTATTGTCATTGTTACTTTTACAAAGGAACAACGAAATTGAAGGTGCAGTCGACTCAGTGTGAGGCATAAGAGTTAAAAAGACAAGAAGAGAGAAAATAATAAACTGAATAATAATAAAAGTACTTTACAAAATATACAAATTGCATTGGTTAAATGTACAAATTGCACTGGTTGACTTAAGGTCTATATTGCACATTGGGAGAATGATATGGAGCAGTTTTATTCTGAGTTCAGGGCCATGATTGCGTTTAGATAAAAGCTGTTTTTAATGCGGTTTGTCCTAGTTTTCATTGCTCTGTATCTCTTGCTCGATGGCAAAAGCTGGAAGAGGCGATGACCGGGATGTGATGAATCCTGTGAAATGTCTATTGCTTTTTTGCGGCATCGGGAGGTGTAGATTTGTTCCAGAGTGGGGAGGGTACAACCAATTGTTCTCTCCGCTGTCCTGACGACCCTGTGGAGTGCTTTCCTTTCTAAGGAAGTGCAGCTGCCGTACCACACACACAGTCCTTACGTAAGCACACTGTTGCGCCTTCTTCAGCACCTCCTTGGTGTTGGCGCTCCAGATCAGATCACCCTCCAGCTCAATGCCCAGAAACCTGAACACTGGGACCCGCTCCACACAGGCCCTGCCAATGATGAGTGGCTGGATGTCATAGAATTCACACTAAAACATGGTGTATGGACAAAAACAGAAATTCAAAAAAATTTGAATGCATAAAATTGTGCGTAAGAAAAGTTCTAAGCACTTCCCCTTTATAAATCCTAATCAACATAAATTTTAACGCACATGCACGTGTCTACAGCCCCCCGACTCCTCCCAAATTTCACATATTTGAATATGGTAATCAATATAAATAGGCCATTCTATTCAGTGTTTTGTTAAAAGACAATGATAAAATCACATATAAAAGAGAAGAATTTCAAAAAAGAAGTGATCAGATGTCAAAGTTGAAGTGAAAAGGAAAGTATGTGAGTGTCATACGGATTCATATTAGGGCATCAGAGAAGAAAACAAAAGGGACACAGTGAAGAAAAAGCCATTTTTTGAGATTAAAGTTGAAATGCCAACTTTATTTTCAAAATTTCCACTTTAACCTCATAATTCATTTTGGCATTAAAGTAGAACATCACAAACTTCATCTTAAAATCAATGTTTAATTTACTAGAGTTTCTCAAATTCTATTGTAATTAAAGTAACAAGTTAAATTCTTTATGTTTTGTGTGTTAACTGACCCAATTGTTAATCATTACATGCTTCTTAAACGGGCTTTCTCTTATGCCGAAAGGAGCGTGCAGGCAGTGATCGCCACACAGAATACATTACATTTATGATATTACAGCTTTATGAACATTTCCGAATGCTAAGAAGTATACTTGATATAATTTTCATGAAGAAATGTATTAAACCTTGTATTAAACATCTGGGGTCACAGTATTTCGGTGGTAGAGATGAGCTGCTGTCCCGTCCATGGATTGTTCCTGACTCCCGCATGATGCTTGCTGTGATTGCAGTAGTACTGTGTCTGTCAAATGTGCCAACTAACAATTCATGTTCTTCTGTTTTCTTTCGCCATGTAACCCAATTGTCACACAATAAGCGTCTGTAAAAATATGAAAAACCAGCTTCAAACTTAGAACACCGATTCTTCAAAACCTTTAAGGAACATTGAAAAATCTTTGTTATACATGTTTAATTATGCCATTCATCCATCCAAGGTTGCACGAGTCCCAGCATGCATAGAGTGCATGGCAGGAACAATCCTGGGATGGGATTTATATGCACGTACCATGCAAAATTGTACAGCTATGCCACCGTGCCCCCACATGTTTAATTATTAACAGTATAAATTATTTAAAGGAAATTAATAGCTTATTTGTAAAATGTAATGTATATACTTTGATGCATTTCATCATAAAAATTATATCTAGTATACATCCTAGTATTCTAAAAGCACACAGTTCCAAAAAGATAACTCTTGGCAATCAAAATCGACTTAGAAGCCAGTCATAATCATCTTCATGCTCTCTTCTGTCAAATTGAATTGAATTAAATTATTATCATTGTATGGTACGAGATTCAATATGGAACTCCTCCATAACCGTATTTTCCTGTAAAATGGGTAAAAATGATAACAATAATATGCTAAAAAAAATTAAAAATATAAATTATGAAAGCAAAAGCACAATATACATGTACTTTTGGTGCAAATAGTACAAATGGTTCATAAAGTGCAAGTTTACGGTGAGGTAATTGTAATTGTAAGTACAAACGGTTCTACGGGGAGCACTTGATGGACTGATTGAGTGCATTTATAGCTTTTAGGATGAAACTGTTTCTGAGCCTCATGGTCTGTGCAGGAAAGGCTCTGTAGATTTTGCCAGATGGGAGAAGTTCAAATAGACTGTGGTATGGTGAGTGGAATTCATGTAGATGGTGGTGGCTTTCTTGAAGCAGTGTGTGCTATAAATGTTCTCCAGGGCTGGAAGCTGTATACTCTGGGCTTTCAACACAACCTGTGCAGTTGGGATAGCACACACAATTCAAATAAACAGGTTAAAATAATCTCAGTAGCACACTAAGAGTAACAACACTAAAGTAGCTAGGGTGCTTGGAATAGTTTGGTCATTTAATGCACCATTATACTTTTATAGAATGATTACAATCAAATGCCTTTAATTTAAAAATGATAAGCAATTAATTTCTGTGTATTTGATACAGCCTGCCTCATGGACATGAATCTAAAAAGAAAGACTACAGAAACAGTAGCACTGCATTGATGTTGCAGAAAAATGTGTACGCATTGTGTGATACTGCTGTGGAAACAGGCGTATGCAACATATTTGTGCCTATGCACTGTTTATGCATTAGGCCCCTCGCGTTTGCCAACCTAAAGCGGCAAGAGTGTCATAATCAGGGTTGAATCTTATGGAATTTTATTATTGTTTTCCTAATTGATCTTCGTGCTTTGCCTGGTTTTGACCTTTTGCCTGATTTTGACTTTGATTTTTGCCTCTCATCTTGTTGTAGGTCGCTTTGTTTATGTTTTATTTGTTTTGTTTTGCTATTTGCATGCATCTCCAGGTTCATCTCAAAAAATTAGTTATCTTTTCCTATTGAAGCAGGACAGTGAGAAGGGTGCTGATGTAGCCCTGCTCCCTTGCAGTAAGGAGACCTGGGTTCGCTTCCCGGGTCCTCCTTGCGTGGAGTTTGCATGTTCTCCCCGTGTCTGCGTGGGTTTCCTCCAGGTACTCCGGTTTCCTCCCACAGTCCAAAGACATGCAGGTTAGGTGGACTGGCGATCCTAAATTGTCCCTGGTGTATATGTGTGTGTGCCCTGCGGTGGGCTTACACCCTGCCCGGGGTTTGTTTCCTGCCTTGTGCCCTGTGTTGCCTGGGATTGGCTCCAGCAGACCCCCGTGACCCTGTAGTTAGGATATAGCGAGTTGGATAATGGATGGATTTGTGGTTATTTGGACAAATTTTGTATTTGCTGCAATGTCATCTTTGTCTTTCCTATGGTGCCACAATTTTGTTCACCCGTTGCTATAACATGGTTAACTACTCCTAAGGAAACTCCCATGGAAGTAACAACATGTGATATCATCAGTGCAACATGATATACGTCAGTGTGTTTGGGACTCCAAGTTTGTTGATAGCTTTGACAACCTTTTGTGAGTCATTTTTCTTTGTTTTTTTCATATTTGGCAAATTCTACTTTATTCTTTACAGAACTCAAGATCTGTAAGACCTTTATTTTGGTTTATTTATTGAGCTTTGGTATACAATTTTTTGATTCATGGCTTTGACCTCTGCTTCTCTTAAAATAAAGATTTCATCCCCTGGTCCTTTATCAACTTTTGCCTTTAATCTGCCAAATTACATCTATGCCAGAACAACTATTTTGGTAAATCTTTGCACTCCAGGTGCAGAAAGTTGTGAGAAGGGGTCCCTGGTGTCGAAATATGTATATGAAATATACATAATTGAAACAAATTGTTCATATGAACCCATTAAATATTACCCAGATGAAATACCATGAGATTAACCATAATACATCTATCTAAAAATACACACAAATCTTAACAGATAAAAGGTCATCTCCATTCAAAGTCCAAACAAAACAGCCATTACTTCTTTTATGTCTTTAACTATGAAGATATTTGAAATGTCAATTGAATTAAATGTATTCTCACTTTTTCTCTTTGCATATCTTAGATTAGAGAAGAAATAAATGTACACTTTTTTCCGTGCTTGCTGATGGATAATTATTGTTGTTTTTAGGTAGCTGCTATAAAGTTAGTTACTTAAGCAATAAACAAAAGATTGTTACTAGCAAATCACAGGCACACACACACACCTTTTATATAATATATACACGCAACATTATTGCTGATATATTAAATTATAGATAATTTTAAGTTAACAAGTTGATATATTAGGGTTGTTCCATTGGAGTCATCACTTTATTCATATTTATATGCAGCCTGAAAAAATAAATTAGGTTTAACTCTTTATATATGGTTTGTCAAAGCCAGAGTCAATATGCAAGGATATATGCTGTCAATCAAATAAAATTATTATTAGAAAGGAAAGACTTTTAAAAACATGTGGAATATACAAGACAGTTTATTAATTTACTGTATTTTTTAAGCATTTGAAAGCTATTGTACAAAGTTAAAAAAAAAGAAGAAAAATACATTTACACTAGGTTTGGCATGTTACAGGCTAAGGAAAAACCATTTGCCACTATTCAATAATTTTATTAATCTTCCTAGAGGAAGAAAATGAATGTATTGAACCAGAAACCAGTTTTCATAAACAGTGCATGAAATTTTATGAATGACATTTAAAAAATGTCAATATGAAGTGTGCCAGAGGCAGGAAAATTCTCAATTAAACCCTGGAGAAGTTTATGTGTCAAAAACTCTATAATTCTCTTTTCTCAGCTTTTTTTATTACTAATTCACAAGATTCCTTTTCTGAATTTATGATTTTACTTAACTGGTGTAGGTTCAAATCTTTACCTCCAGACAGCTTTCAGTACATATCCTGCATTAAAACATGATGTAAAAAATGTAAATTTAGAACAGTTTGTAAATGATACACTTCCATTAAAACTGTAACTATTACAGTGATTAAAAAAAATAAACTGATGTAGAATCAGTTTTGTCACTGTAAGGCTTCAATTAAATCAGATTCATGTAAGGTGGCCGAGATCCACTTACTGGATACGTTTTTAGATTTTTATTTAAACAGAAGATTGCACCTAACTTTAAATGGGAACCATGTAGTCTGTAAAACGTGAATTCAGCATGACTCCTGTGAATGTTTTTAAATGTATTCCATCAGGTAAACATAAGTTCTGTAATTCTCACACAAGATTTCATTTATTTTGAAATATTTATTGTGTTTAAACCATAGAGTAATCACTCCTATGTTTCTAATTGTTATACAACTTTGAGATTTGAATGGAGGATTGTCACAGTAGCTGCGTTTCCATTGCAGCTATATGCAAAATAGAGGCAATACTTCTGAAAAGTGAACAAAACACAAATGCGAATTGTCTGTTTCCATTCAGTGACTTTATGCAAATAAAGTTTGTTTTATCATCTGAAATTAACAATGATGACCGATATGATGGATGTTGGTTCTCTTATTTCAATTGCGTCTACAATTGGCATGTTCATTTTTAATCGGAGGCGACAAGAGTGAGTGAATACAGTAAAGGAAACGTGAAATCCCTATACTTGGCAGAGACAGAGACCATATATTAGGGATTTCTTTGAAATCGTCTGCAGTGATTTTACTGAGGATTTGTGGGCACAAAATTTCAGGATGAGCAGCTCAACATTCATGGAATTATGCAGCATAATAGGCCCTCTTGTTCCCCCTGCCGTAGCATACATGAGGGAGTGAATCCCGACTGAGAAGTGCATAGCCATTATATTTTATAAACAGGTTACCTGTATGGAGTAAGGGTTTGTTGCTGAGAGTTTTGTTGTGAGCAAAACCATCATTCACTGGTGTATATATGGGGTGTATCAGACCATCTGCTGAAAACTAATGAGGCAATAAATCACTTTACCTGATGTCAAAGAGTCATAGCATTTTTCGCAGCACAATCTCAAGGCACACAAAATGTCTGAGGTATGTGGTGCAATCAACGGCTCACATAATCCCTATTCACGCTCCAAATGATAAGTATCAGGATTATGTTAACAGGAAAGGCTGGACATCTATTGTTCTGGCGGTCATTGACGACAGATTAATGATCAGGGACATTTGTGTTTGGTAAGCCGGTAGTGTTCATGATAATGCTTTATTCGCCACATCACATTTGCACAGGTATTTGAAAATTTTCTTCATATCATGTGAACTAAATGTGAAAAAAATGTTTCCATTGCAGTTTGCGAATTATTACTTTGTCGAATTCCCTGAAAAACCACCTCAAGTAAGTGTATACATTTTTTTGCCAATTTTCTCGAAATTCATGTGTTTCCAATACTGTTTTTTTGTTTTACAATTTCAAAATGCACATTAAGGAGGTTAATGGAAACATGACTATTGACAAACAAGATGTCAAGTGGTTCAGTCAAAGTTGTGTAGGTCCAGCATACAGAAAAAATGCAATTTCATCCATCAAAGCTATAAGCGGTCTGAAAATAAACAGGAGTAAAAGTCAGACAATTGAGCATTTCTATAATAAGTTTCATTCCTACTGGTGACTCCAGGCTGATGCCTGGAAAAAATATCCCAAATTTAGTAATGGGATTACCATCTTTGGCACCTGCAATATGAAGGTTATTTGCATTTTAACATTTTTGGCAATGTACATTTTTCATTTTTCACTGTAGCTAGCTAAGAATTCAAGAGAAAACTTTTTTTTATCTGCATTGGAAAACATTATTGAAATTAGTCATGTGATTGTTTTATTTTGAGGATTCAGGCAGTCCCCCAAGAATGAAATGTTTGGTGAAATTTCTTTAAAATAAAAATTTTTTTTTTAATTCTGATGGTGATGTAGAATTTTGCCAACTTAATTATAGCCAGATTTGGACCACAGTAGATTAATACAGTTAGGTCCATAAATATTTGAACAGAGACAACTTTTTTCTAATTTTGGTTCTGTACATTACCACAATGAATTTTAAATGAAACAACTCAGATGCAGTTGAAGTGCAGACTTTCAGCTTTAATTCAGATGGGTGAACAAAACGATTGCATAAAAATGTGAGACAACTAAAGCATTTTTTGAACACAATCCCTTCATTTCAGGGGTTTAAAAGTAATTGGTCAATTGACTCAAAGGCTATTTCATGGGCAGGTGTGGGCAAGTCCATCGTTATGTCATTATCAATTAAGCAGATAAAAGGCCTGGAGTTGATTTGAGGTGTGGTGCTTGCATGTGGAAGATTTTGCTGTGAACAGGCAAGATGCAGTCAAAGGTGCTCTCCATGCAGGTGAAAGAAGCCATCCTTAAGCTGCGAAAACAGAAAAAACCCATTCGAGAAATTGCTCCAATATTATGAGTGGCAAAATCTACAGTTTGGTACATCCTGAGAAAGAAAGCAAGCACTGGTGAACTCAGCAACGCAAAAAGACCTGGATGTCCACGGAAGACAACAGTGGTGGATGATCACATAATCATTTCCATGGTGAAGAGAAACCCCTTCACAACAGCCAACCAAGTGAACAACACTCTCCAGGGAGAGAAGACTGCATGAAAGTAAATACAGAGGGTGCACTGCAAGGTGCAAGCCACTTGTAATCCTCAAGAATAGAAAGGCTAGATTGGATTTTGCTAAAGAACATCTAAAAAAGCCAGCACAGTTCTGGAAAAACATTCTACGGACAGATGAAACCAAGATCAACCTCTACCAGAATGATGGCAAGAAAAAAGTATGGAGAAGGCGTGGAACAGCT
The DNA here is from genome assembly GCF_900747795.2 of Erpetoichthys calabaricus. Taxonomy (NCBI): domain Eukaryota; kingdom Metazoa; phylum Chordata; class Cladistia; order Polypteriformes; family Polypteridae; genus Erpetoichthys; species Erpetoichthys calabaricus. The sequence continues at coordinate 136,577,781 of NC_041394.2, forward strand.
CATTATCCAAAGCATAGCACATCATCTGTAAAACACGGTGGAGGCAGTGTGATGGCTTGAGCGTGCATGGCTGCCAGTGGTACTGGGACACTAGTGTTTATTGATGATGTGACACAGGACAGAAGCAGCCGAATGAATTCTGAGGTGTTCAGAGACATACTGTCTGCTCAAATCCAGCTAAATGCAGTCAAATTGATTGGGCGGGTTTTCATGATACAGATGGACAATGACCCAAAACATACAGCCAAAGCAACCCAGGAGTTTATTAAAGCAAAGAAGTGGAAAATTCTTGAATGGCCAAGTCAGTCACCTGATCTTAACCCAATTGAGCATGCATTTCACTTGTTGAAGACTAAACTTCAGACAGAAAGGCTCACAAACAAACAGCAACTGAAAGCCGCTGCAGTAAAGGCCTGGCAGAGCATTAAAAGGGAAGAAACCCAGCATCTGGTGATGTCCATGAGTTCAAGACTTCAGGCTGTCATTGCCAGCAAAAGGTTTTCAACCAAGTATTAGAAATGAACATTTTATTTCCAGTTATTTAATTTGTCCAATTACTTTTGAGCCCCTGAAATGAAGGGATTGTGTTCAAAAAATGCTTTAGTTGCCTCACATTTTTATGCAATCATTTTGTTCACCCCACTGAATTAAAGCTGAAAGTCTGCACTTCAACTGCATCTGAGTTGTTTCATTTAAAATTCATTGTGGTAATGTACAGAACCCAAATTAGAAAAAAATTGTCTCTGTCCAAATATTTATGGACGTAACTGTATGTTCATCATTGATGCCTTTAGCAGTCAGGTTGTTTACTAATTGCCTTTCATTTTTTATAATATTTGATGGCTTGCTCTAGGCTTAATAATGCTTATGTATTGTGATAATGGATTCAAATATCAGAGCTCCAGCTGTTTAACACTTCAAGGTGGATGTCTACAACAGTCGACACATAAAGAATTGAAGGCTAACCGCCAAGAAAAATCACCTAGACCATATTATACTGTATACACTGTTCAAAAAAAAAAACCTAGGGAAAAATTATTCGTCACAGTTTAACACCCTGTCAATTATGCTTCAGGGATATCAGTCTGTCCAGTTAGGAACCATAAGTGATTGTGAATCAGCTTCACGTGCTTTGGTTCAAATGAAAGTGACAACAGGTACACTGAAAAGGCAACACCAAGGCAACCCCCAAAATGGGACTTGGTATTAAACCCCGATGATTACAGTAAGTGTTCCCTTAATTTTTTGAGCAGTATAGTTTTATCCACTAGATGGTAACAATGACCATGACATAAAGATGACTTGCCCTTTATTTTCATTACAGCATGGCGTCAAATGCTGGCAGCCACTCTCGTCAAAAGAAATCCTTTGCCAGAGATGTGTTGTGTATTGTCAATGAGGAAAGTGACAATTAGAGCGCTGCTATAAAACGTTTCGTTAGTTTTATGTTTTTCACAGTCTGGGTAATAAAAAGGAGTTTGACAAAACAAAAAAAAAAAATGAAGCCTGCAAATAGTTAAATAAATCGGTGTCACCTGTGGTAAATGATGGTATCAGTCCATATGTCACATTGAGCTCTTACATGACATGTATAACTCTCAGACATCGTTGACAGAGTTGGAGAACTGATAGATTTCTTAAACAAAACATAATTTTTAGAAATAAATAACTTTTTTTTGAGCAAAATCTGGCCATCACTTTAATTAAGGTTAATGAAAGACTTAGAGGCCTAAAAAGTGTAAGATTTTCAGACACCTCATATTAGTACTTTACATCCACTGGGCTTTTGTCATGTTAGAGGAGCTTTTCTACCCCAATAAATCATTATTGCTTCATTGTCAGTTGTTTCCTCCTCCTGGATTCCCTAGGTATAATCCATGTAAGGATATGTGGCACACAAAGAATAATCCAAATTGACTTTTATGATGGACAGTCAGCAGTATTTTATGAAAAATATGAGCTATAAATAGAAAATGCTATACTGACATTTTCTCTAACCAGCCTTATGCCAAAATATAGAACTTTATAAAGTGTTTGCAAACTTTATCTTTTATAGTGAGAATATCTAAAAAAAAGTCATTTAACTATATTACCAATTTTTTTTTCATTTTTAAAAAGCAAACATGCAAATTCTATCCATTTTAACAGAATAAGTATGTATGTATGAAACTTTATGCTTTATGACAGGCTGAGGAGTTTGACAATCCAAGACACTTTAGAAGAGCTACTGTGACTCCAGATTGTAAAAAGTTTGTTGAGGTGATCTGGGTACCACTCCACTGCCAGACCACAATAATGCAAACATCCATGCAAGGGTTAATTTGGAATTGCCCATTAACCAAACTTCATGCCTTTGGGGATGTGAGATAAAAAAATGGAGTACCCTGAAGAAAGCCTTGCAGCATGATTTACAAGCAGTATACTGATCAGTGCACCATCATTCCATTTTAAGGATGTTTGTACATTCTACAATTGTGTTGTATACTTAACATTTAGTTTAACAGCTATTAAATATATATTTGGCACCTTTTGATCCATGGTAAGAGTTAATTCATTTAAATTTCCTAATATCTATATATAAAGATACATGTCCCTGATTGACTTACTGACTGACTGAAAAAAATAATTTGTAATTTGCAGACAACCTAAGAAAAAACAGTTTAATTAATGGATAAATCTTATATCCCTGAGGTCCACCCACGCCAAAAGTTAATTTATTTATGAAAAGATGGGAGAAAACCACAAGAATAATTTGCATTTAATAGTCAGAAAAAGTCATTTTAATGCTAGTTTAGGGATTTTTCAAAGTAGTACAGATGGCAGCAGGTCCGACTGCAATGGCAGTCAGTAGCAATGGAGTTCTAGTTCTACTTATATATGCTTTTTTATATTCTGTCCTGCATTGTTCTTTATTATTTAACTTGTCTAACTTGCACAATCATTTAAGTGGGAGTTTAAATTATCTTTACAGTTCGCTGTACTGTACACGTTCTATAAATTTCTCTGTTCCTCTATGCACCATAAAGATAACAGTATTAGCCATTCCACAAGAAAAATGAAATAGCTTGCAGGGTCCACATTTTGATTTATGTATTTATGTTTTATTGTATAGTCAGTCATTTTTGACTGATGTAATATCTTATGTAAGGTAATGAGCAAGACACTATGAATTAAAAGTACAGGGTGAGTCAAAATTATGTTAACATTTCAATTTATTCATCCATCCATCCATTATCCAACCCGCTGAATCCGGACACAGGGTCACGGGGGTCTGCTGGAGCCAATCTCAGCCAACACAGGGCACAAGGCAGGAACCAATCCCGGGCAGGGTGCCAACCCACCACAGGACACACACAAACACACCCACACACCAAGCACACACCCACGGGCCAATTTAGAATCGCAAATCCACCTAACCTGCATGTCTTTGGACTGTGGGAGGAAACCAGAGGGCCCGGAGGAAACCCACGCAGACACGGGGAGAACATGCAAACTCCATGCAGGGAGGACCCGGGAAGCGAACTCCTAACTGCGAGGCAGCAGCGCTACCGCTGTGCCACCATGCCGCCCATTTCAATTTATTCACAAAACATAATTTATATGTGCAAGATGATTTACAGGAATGTCTCAACCTGTTCACCATCATGTTCAACACAATGTACCATATGTGGCACATAAATTATCCACAAAAAATGTATATAAGTATAAACATATCAGTACCATTAGTGTTAACATAATTTTGACTCACCCTGTATTTAAAAAAATAATCAGACTAGGGAGGAGGGTGAGAGAGAGATGACAACTTGGTCAGACTGCCATCTTCAGACTGCCTCTTCACTTCCAAGCATCATTCCTGGTTTAAGAAAACAAAGGCTGAAATAACAAAGGCTACAGCCACCTGAAAAGAAAATTACTGTGCGACCCTGATTTGAATCATTCAGGTTGTATGATTTTATATCTAACATTTATACCTGGTTTCTCTTTCAGATACACATAAGTAATGATTGAAATAGTTTGAGTATTGCTTTGCTGAAGTTATCCTGTTGTTTATTGACGTTCAGTAATGACTGATGATTGTTAATAAAATTGTTCATTTTATTAGGTACTGCTGGGGTAGCGGTTAACCATTGGCATCTGTTAGATTGTGTAGTCCTTTCAAAGGTAGACAGCGGGAAACAAAAGCCTGACAGGAGTAGCCGCTCCTGGCTTTTGCTAGGGCATTCTGAAGTGTAGCCCTTTCAGGGGAAGTAATTTGAAGACAGATCGACACGTATGCGAATTCCAGGAGGGACAATCTCGTAAGTGAAGCGACTTCTAGCCCCTGGTTTGGTATCTTATTGAGATATTCTTGCTTTGTATTTGAGCTTATCTGTGCTGAGTGAATGTTGACTATGCAAGTTTAGCAGTATATATGTGCTAATCTAGGCTAACAATTTAGCCATTTCCTATAGTGCCTTTCTTGGACACTTTTACACCACAAAACTGTATAGGTCCACTTTTTTCATGTACTGTATGTATGTACTTTTAAGGGTTATTTTGACACTATAAAAATGTTCAATTTTTCTTCTATTTAAAATACAGTATTTAAAACTGAAAATAAAGGACATAAGATACAGGTACAGGAGGATGCTTTCTTGTGTAAAAAAATATTCAGAAAATATACTTGTTTGCGAATGTTATACAAAGTAAGTCATTAGAAATACCATACCATGACATTTTCTAAGCCCATTTAATCCTGAACAGGGTCGCGGGAATCATTAGAAACAGCAAAGCTAAATTTCTGCCTTTATAATATTGTACTGTATAATGTTAAAGGAGTTACACTTAATAATTTGAAATGGTGCTTATAGCTGGCAATTGCTTTTAAGTAATTATACTTAATGAGAGTATTACATTTCCTGCTTAAACACAATTGTCAGCCAGCAAGGCATACTGAAGGCTAATTATTCACTTGGGAGTTTGGTACTTATTTGAGAACAAAGACTCCTAGAAAGACCATTTTTTTATACCATATTCCATAACTTTAAAAAAGACATAATACTTCAAAACTTAGGAACTGCTTATACTGTTCTTTACAGGTAAGGCCTTAACAAAACATAAAATCACTAAACAACATGATGCAGTCTTTGTTTTTAGTTAATTGCCTGAAATATTTAATCTTAAAATCTATTGGGTACACTTATTATTATAAGGAAGTTGCTTACTGAGGCAAATCAAAGATTAAACAAGCAGTGCAAGGTGCTTCAGCAAGCTATAATTTTATATTTTGGAACCACGAATAATCATTTTATGGATACTGTGAATTAAAATTGTGAAATACCAGACTTTTATATATGAAACAGGCTCTAAATAAAGCTATCACACTCAAAAAAGAGGAAGTTAACGCGAACAGCGATTTACAAGGGAGGTACAACAGTATAGCCTGTTCTTGTAAATTTTTCGCAACATAACATTCTCAAACCTATTTAATCTATTATAGGCTCATGATGGACTGAGCCTATGTTGACAGCACTGTGCCCAAGATAGAAAGCAGCCCCAGATAGGGTGCCAGACCTTAGGAGATCCAATTCACACACGCAAACATGCTTATAATCAAACACAGTTTAATTTATAATTCATGATTAACCTCTCTGGGAATGTGAGTTTTTAACGAGTGCACTAGACGGAAAACTGTTACAGACACTGGGAGGACATGAATTAACAACCCAGACAACAACAGAGTGCAGGATTAGATCCCAGTATACTGCATCTCGGAAACAGCACTGCTAACCATTTTTCAAATTTGAATTTGAAAATTTGAATAGATAAATTAGTTACTGTATTTACCAAGACTCTAAATGAATATTATTCCAAAAGAAACAAGAAAAAAATCAAAGCTGTACATAAATAGTTTGATTCTTCTTCTTCTTTCGGCTGTTCCACCTTCGCCAACTCTACTCCCTGCATCACCATTCCACTGACCTCTCTCTCATTTACACGCATGTATTCTGTCTTGTTCCTACTGACCTTCATTCCTCTCCTCTCTAGAGCATATCTCCACCTCTCCAGAGTCTCCTTAACCTGCTCTCTACTACCGCTACAGATCACAATGTCATCAGCAAACATCATAGTCCATGGAGACTCCTGTCTAATCTCATCCGTCAACCTGTTCATCACCATTGCAAATAAGAAAGGGCTCAGAGCCGATCCCTAATGTAATCCCACCTCCACCTTGAATGCATCCGTCACTCCTATCACAGACCTCACCACGGTCACACTTCCCTCATACATATCCTGTACAACTCTTAAGTATTTCTCTGCCACTCCCGACTTCTTCATACAATACCACAGCTCCTCTCGAGGCACCCTGTCATATGCTTTCTCCAGGTTCACAAAGATGCAATGCAACTCCTTCTGGCCTTCTCTATAATTCTCCATCAACACCCTCAGTGCAAATACTGCATCTGTGGTGCTCTTTCTTGGCATGAAACCATACTGCTGCTCACTAATCATCACCTCACTTCTTAACCTAGCTTCCACTACTCTTTCCCATAACTTCATGCTGTGGCTTATCAATTTTTTCCCCCTGTAGTTACATAAATAGTTTGATAAAAAAAACAAGTAACAATATAATACTTATCGTAGGTTATTTATTAAGAAAACTACACAAAACCCAAAGTTGTGTTTGTAAAATGAATGACTTCCTTGGGGCTTAATTAACAATTATGCTGCCTTTGGCACACATAATGTGTTATCGTTGTTGATCATTCTCTCATAATCCATATGTTTATTCAGATCTACAAGTTATACTGCCCAGTTGCCAATATTGTGCCTTTACGTGTACTGAAGACATACATGTTTTTGCTGGACTGAATTCTCTAGGTGTATCCTTAACATTTTTTATAGGGGCACCTACTGTATACATGCAGATAATAGATGAAGTGTTTGAAAAGTAAATAATATTATGAAGTTGTGGTATCTAGTTGGTTCTGTGTTTTATTTTCATAAAGTTGTTTGTTTAGCTTTAGGTGTGTTTGAATAGGTGCAGATGTTTTTAATACCTCTCTTTAAGCTTTATTGTCTGTCTGTTTACATCTGTGTGTTTTGTGGTACAACATGCACCCTTACATTTTAAAAATTTATAACATGGTGCACATTAACACATATGCAACAGTAACTATGTACTGCTTGACACCCGTGATGCACATAAATCCATCAATGCACAACTCCATGAATGCCAGAAAACAAACAGAACCAAGAAAACCAAAAATATTGTCCAAGAGTAACTTTTAACACATTTAACCACAGCATTCTTTTACAGTCATTTGAAAATGTAATTAAATAAACTAGTTATATTTTGTTTTATATCCAACTCAAGGTATAATATAATTTTAATGTTTGCAGTAATCTGACAATACTCATTCCTCCTTGTCTGTAGTTAGATGTGTGCTAATGCCAATTATATTTTCTATCTGTAGGTTCTGATTAGGAAACATTATATTAATTTTCATTTTTATGCCAATTACAGTCAGCTATTAATTAACTGCTTTAGTGAAGTGAAATCTTGGTTGGATTTTCAAAAAAAATATATTCCTTTAATAGGTGACAAATCTACAAATCACATATTGGCAACACTTTTGTTAAAAGTGTTGAACTTGTAAAATTCTTCCCTTAATTTTTCAACCATAAAATAATTAATGTCAAGTATTGGTAACAATAAAAATAGTAACATGCAAAAGAGATAAAAATTATATTAATATCAAAGTAAAAAAACAAAAAGAAATTAATAGGATCCAATTTAACACTCAATTAACAAAATAAACACATGAGAAAAATACACAGAAACATAACAGTTCCCCATTTCTTATTGAAAAAAATTCATATAGTAAATACTGAAGATATACTGGAAATTCTACAGATATTATGTTGCAGTACCCTATATTGCATATACAAAAATGTAAGGGCAAAAATTCTTTGTGGATAAAAGATTGCTTACTTTATTTAGTAAGAGACTATGAAAATACAGTTCTTGTTTGATTACTGTAAATTTTTTTGAACAATCAAATGAAGTATCTGCTTTATTATGTGTGATGTAGTAGATATTCATTCATAGCAAAATCACAACTTGTCTTGGAGAGCTTCTCAAATTATAGCTTTTACAATATTAGTTCTTCTTCACATGTTTTTTCTTTTTTATTCTCATTTTCCCCCATTTCTTTAATTCTCACAACCTATTTAAAAAATGCTTCCATTCAAGCTTTCCCATATGGCATATCAACATTAAATGTAAGTGTGTGCGGATTGTCCCCTCTGATGGTCTTGTGCTGCATCCAATATTGGTTCCTACCTTCTTCCCCCTTGTGCCAGATGTTGTACATGTGAGCTTTGTGCTCTCAAGCTCTGCCTGGACCATTTTAGTAGTAGAGGAGTAGAAAGATTGTTTGCGCAGTTTCCTGTTCCCTGTGTAGAATGTAGGAACACCAACAGGAAGATGTCTGGCATCACTTCTGTTTCACCTCTGGCTCTGCCCCTTCTGGACAGGAGGAACAAAGCTTCATCTCAGCTGTAGGACCTTTTAATTTGACTAACAGACTTCAAGTATGAACACCAGTCATGTTTGTGGAGGTGGAGGTAAGGCTGATTGCATCAAGATTGGGCACATTTTCTAGCCCTGTTTCTCACAACAAAACACAGCATACAGGTTATGACTTTTAATGAGCTGCATGCCACCAATTATTGAACTTATAAAGAAAGAAACCTTGACCCAATATGGACTCACATCTGGTTAATGGGATCAGAAATGCTGGGAATGGAAGCATTATCCAACCAGACTCAAATCAAGTTTCTAAATATCTTTGCCCAAAAAAGAATACAAGACAGGGGCAGTTGCAATCATCACATTAAACATTTTCTTCACGCTCTCCCTGGTTCTTTTGCCAGGTCAGTGCAAAATGATACATAGTAAACAATGGAAAAACTGGCCAAACCAAGAGCAAACTAGACAAATCGCCTGGAAGAGTGTCCAAAAAAGAACAAAAGCAACTCTTCCCTATACAAAGAACACAAATCATCGGGCTCTAGGGGAAAAGAGGAAAGAAGCCTCTCTTCCTCATATATTGTCTGACAAGTGAAAGGGAGGTTAGCTTCACAGTACCACACTACCCACTGGTGGAAGAACCTATAGATCATTCCTGGGCTTGAGGGAAATCATAATGGTTTGTAACTGTTTTTTCATACCCTGGTATTTAATAATAATAATGCATTTTATTTGTTGACGATGGTTAATGGGACTATCCATAGAGCACTAGTTACCATTGTTGCTGCCCATTACATTACTCAACAACAGTATAAAAAAGGGCAGGGAGCACTTATCTGTATCCATTGTGAAAACTGCTACTATCCATCCGTATAACTTACATATTCTTCTTTGGGTATGGTTGGCACAACATATTCAGCCAGAAATCAATTTTGATTTCTTCTCTCTCTCTCTCTCTCTCTCTCTCTCTCTCTCTCTCTCTCTCTGTCTCTCTCTCTCTCTCACATTTCAGCATATTACCATTGCAAACTCATTGACTACTTAGTGTATTCTACTGTCATTGATTGGAACAGTTTATAAACTAGCTTGCTGTTATTTGGTTTCTGCATGGTGGGCTTTGATGGCCTGTTAACATTATTTTTTGCAGTAGTTAATTTATTTTAGTATAAAGATATGAGTAAAGATATGAGTGACTTTGCAATGAGCATTTTTTTCAAGAATGCCAAATTCTTTAATCAATAGACTATTTTGTCTTGCTGTGATTTTGTGTTCATAGTTTGTAGTCACAGTTAGTAGTCATAGTTTGCAGTAGACAAAGCTGTGAAAAATTAGATCGGTTATAATTTTGCAACAGGTGGCGCAGTGGTAGTGCTGCTGCTTTGCAGTAAGGAGACTGTGGAAGATTGTGGGTTCGCTTCCCGGTTCCTCCCTGTGTGGACAGCGCTTTGAGTACTGAGAAAAGCACTATATAAATGTAATGAATTAAGATGCAGAAAAATTAGTTCACCCTTTTGTTTTTAGTCGACTAGATTACTGTAGCACACAGGTGGCGCAGTGGTAGTGCTGCTGCTTTGCAGTAAGGAGACTGTGGAAGATTGTGGGTTCGCTTCCCGGTTCCTCCCTGTGTGGACAGCGCTTTGAGTACTGAGAAAAGCACTATATAAATGTAATGAATTAAGATGCAGAAAAATTAGTTCACCCTTTTGTTTTTAGTCGACTAGATTACTGTAGCACACTCATCTCAGGACTACCCAAAAAAGACATCAATCGATTGCAACTAGTGCAGAATGCATCTGCCAGAATCTTAACTGGGAAAAGAAAATCTGAGCACATCCCTCCAGTTTTTATGTCACTGCATTGGTTACCTGTGTCATTTAGAATTGACTTTAAAATACTGCTAATGGTTTACAAAGCCTTAAATAATCTCACTCCATCCTATATTTCAGAATGCCGCTCACCTTGCACTCCAAACCATAACCTTAGATCTTCAAATGAGTGTCTGCTTATAATTCCAAGATATAAACTTAAAAGAAGTGGTGAGGCAGCCTTCCGCTGTTATGCACCTAAAATCTGGAATAGCTTACCAATAGAAATTCGCCAAGTTAATACGGTGGAGCACTTTAAAAAACTTCTAAAAACCCATTATTTTAACTTGGTGTAACCCTGATATTCTGTATATGCATTTAATTATCATTGTCCTCATGCCTCCACAATCCATACTAACCCCTACTTTACCTGCTGTTATTTTTCCAGTTTTCTGTCCTGATCAAGGCACCATGCAGTCCTTACATTGATTGATCAAAGGCCAGTGTCCACATGACCATCATCATCTGATTCTTCCATGTGAAGTCTGAAAACCATGAGGACTGATTTAAATTAGTTAAAATGCCCAGTTGGGGCTGGGCGGTCTCATGGCCTCAGAACCCTTGTAGATTTAGTTTTTTTTCTTCAGCCTTTTTCTTCAGTTTTTTTGTGCTTTTTTTTTTCTGTCCTCCTGGCCATCAGACCTTACTTGATTCTGTGTTACTTAGTAATGCCTAATCTTATTTTTATATTTTTCTTTTTTTTTTCTTCATCTTATACTTATATTGAACTTATATTGTTAAATGTAAGGGTACATGCCTGTATCCCATGGAGGTACCAACTCACATTGAATATTTAGGCTGTATTGGAAAAATAACCATAAAAGTTACAGCCTATAAGACATTTAACAATAGTAAACCTAAATAAAGAATTCAAAGTCATGGATTGATTATAACAGACAAAGATGCATTCAAAGCCAAATAATGTCTTAGTTCTGATGACACAAGCCACGACCCAGGTGGCTGCCTGCCCCATTCTGGACATTAAATAAAGAAATTACATGCTGTTCAGTTTTAAATAAAAATCCTTTAATTTTTTACCTAAAGGGTGTCAAATCCCTTAGGCTGAAGTAGTAGTTTGGTTATGTAGAAGTTGCTACAGCAGAATAAAGGAAACAGAAGCAGAATAGAAGAGGGTCACTAACAGTTCATAATGATTGCCACATTTGAATTTTTGAGCAAATAACTAACAAACAATGTGAAGACATATTTGAAATTTGAAGAGCTAAATAACAGCATGATATCATGAATGGAAAGTGAATGTAGACAGCTGCCCTGATACAATAGAATTAAAACTATTATGTCTTGCATTGCTATTGTACTGCTAGGTAATATCCACTTCATAGAACAGATTATGGAAAATTTAAACCAACCCATTCATTCAAGTTGAAATTTCATTTGCATCCAATTAATCTGTGCAAATGTGTGATATGAATATGAAGATATTTTATCCAAACTATTAGATAGAGTAATGACAGAATGTAAATGTAACCATAATCTAAGCACCCAAATTACTAGCATCATTTGTTTTCTTGCTGATTATATGCCATGCAACACAAGTTATATATACTTACATGGAGAAGAGCGTAAGAAATAAATTTGTTGATATGTTGGTAACAAGAACAAATGAGGTTTTAGGAACATCAGGTATGAATATTAAGTGGGAAATAATAAATAACGTCAGGCTGAAACCAAAAAAACAAGTTACTCTTAAACAAAGGAACCATCAAGACATAAGAAAATGTGATGGTGAAGTGCTGTAGTACAGATGACATTTGAGGAAGAAAGAAGATTTTGTAAGAAGTGGCAGAAAACAAAGGTAGTTAGACAGGCCAAACTATAAGGAGGTAACATGCTAGAAAAGCAGTGGTGTGTGACCAAGAATCCAACTGTCAATAGTTATCAAATGAGCTGCACAATAAGAAATACATGAGGGACTGGGGTAATGTACCTTAATGGCATTACCAGCAGTTAAAAAATAAAGTTAGTGTTATATCCTTTGCAGGGTTGAGAGAGACATTTGTTTAGGAAGAAAAAGGACAAAGTATAAATAAACAATGCTTACCTTTTTGTCCATTTAGAAACTGCGGAGGGATGCCTTCGCTGACGGCATAAGCAACTTCAGAGGAGCACCGTGGCGAACTTTCATGCAATGGTGGAAAAATGGCTCTACCATTGTCCAATGTGTCCGTCGCACACATGTGGCGTTCCTCCCACGACCTTGTATTGATGAATGCCCTTCTAATGCTTATACAGGGGTAGGTAAAAGTAGGCTCACAGTTTTCTGGATGATAAAAAGATATGCTGGTTATGGTTATTCCAATAGCTTCATTAACACAATTGCTTTGTTATCTTTATTAATTCATAACATGTTTACAGATAATACAAATAAAAACACAATAATTCATAAATAAATGATAATACAAGAATAAACTCTGTGTTTCACAAAATCACAACTATAAACCTCCTTTTGAGCACCCACTGTATAGCCAAATGTACTTCTCATGTTTATATATGGGAGGGCAAAAGTAGATTTAAAGTTGTTTGGATAGAAAAAGACATGCAGGTTATGATTTTTCAAATAGCTTTATTAACTCAAAAGAATGTCACAAATAACACCAACACATAATACAATAATAAATAAACAAATACTAATACAAGAATTTACTAAACCTGTTTTTGCGCACCCCTTGTATAGCCGAATTTCCTTCTAATGCTTATACAGGGGTCTGGAACAAGTAGGTTTACAGTTATTCATATGAGAAAAGACCTGCAGATTATGGTTATCCCAATAACTTTATCAACACAATAGCTTTATTAACTTTATTAACTCAAAAGAATTTTGCAAATAATACTAATACATAATACAATTATTAATAAACAAATACTAATACAAGAATATACTAAACTTGTTTTTGCGCACACCCTGTATAGCCGTTTGTCCTTCTAATGCTTATACAAGGGAGTACTGGAAAAGCAAGATAAGGTGCGAAGCATGTTAGCTTTGGTCTGCTGCAATTTATAAAGGGATCCTGTATTGGCAGTCATCTAGGTGGTAGCTCAGAGGAAGAGAGAGATTACTTTCAGTTTTGAGAGAAGTGCAGTTCAAGTCTCTTACACATACACAAGCTGGCTGCCTGTATTTTAATAGAAACTTTTTGGGTAGGAGACGCCACTCCTCGGAGATGCACACATATTATCACACGCTCATGGAATGATGACGTTCAGCTGAGAGAGGTACTTGGTACAATGTTTCCTTGAGTTTACAAAGCACTGTGTGTTTGCCTTGCTTTGTATATTCTTTTTTGTCTTCCTGTATAGATTTTCATAAATAACTCTTGATTAAGTTTCGTGGAGATTTTTATAGGGTTGGGGTTAATGGTGCACTTTTTATTTTTGTATATACACATTTCTCTTTTGGCCTTATTTTGAATATTTTTGTGGTTTGTCACTGTACTGTACATTTTTTGGAGGAGCAGATTCTTGACATGGATTATTGTGGAGGAAGACAGCTTTATTTTTGTGTATACATATTTTTCACTAGTTTTTGTGCATTTTTCTTTTTCATTTGGGACTTTTATTCAGCACTGTAAATACTGTATATATTCATCATTTTGGGGCTAATATATTCCTGTTTTTAGTGTGTCCTTTGTGGTATTGAACTGTGTATATAGATATATATTCTGCAGGACATTATTTAATTATTTTTCCTTGTGTGCACCTGTAAATAAAACTTCACTTTGTTTTTGTAAAACCTAACCCTTTTCGTGTCTGTTTCTCCCTGTCTTACACCACCATTCTGGTCATGGTTGGCCCCATATATTAGACATTTTGAGTGCAGACTTGTGAGCCCATTTCCCGCTCCATGGTGTGTCACAGGAAGGCATTCCGGATCATGAAGCAAATGGCAAACAAAGACAGGATGAACTAGGTGTGAATTGCTTGAAAAATGCTGAAGGGTAGATCTTGATTGATGAGATTAAGGATATTTTGAACAAGTGCATGGAGAAGTTCCTGAATGAGGAAAACAAATTTAATGAAGAAATTTGCTGTGACATAAGAGAACAATATATTGTAGATTTAAAATGAATTGCTGTCTGAAAAGTTGAGGGGGAAAAAAGGTCCTAGAGATGAATGGTTGGCAGACATGTGCAGCATGATTTTGTGTGAATGGAGGATTTCTAAAGAGTGATATGTGCTAACTCATTCCAATATACAAATGGGATGGAGCGACTCTCCACGCTAGTGTTTAGATCTGGACAGTGTATGTGCTCAAAAAAGAAGTCTAACTGCATTCTCATACCATTGCTCGTGTACTGAAGTGTCAGCAGGCATTTTTTGTGACATTACACGTGTAATTTGTGAGCATGCCCTTGTTGATCAAACACAGGAAGCTCTGCAGTCTACTTGTGACTTTACGCTGTAGGAAGATAAGTAAATAAATCAAGGTAAATAACAATCGATGTGGCTTTTATATAAGTAACATATAAATGTTTCTTATGAAAAGACCGTCACAAAACATATTCACAAACAGGATTTTGCGCGATACGTTGGCGAGCTCTGTAAGCTTTGCTGTTTTGTTGAAGGACAGGTGTGGGGCAGACTGACTAGCAGGATGACGCTGGACCTCGTCCTGCATCCAAATGGTGCCATCCTTTGCCTTTACGCCTGGTGCAGCTGCGTTGTTCTTATATGTGTGTGAACGTTTCTTTTGGCAGGTCTTCTGTTCTCTTTCTCCGATGTAGAACACTCGTCCTCATCTGAGTTCACCTCTGCTATAGCACGTCTTTATTTGAAAACTAACAGTGTCAGATCGGGGGGAGGATGAACGTGACTGAGAGAATAAAACTGAATAAAAACAAAAAACGTTAACTTTTACAAGTACTATAAATTTACACTGGCTGTTACAGGCTCAAATCAAATGTATGTTTTTATTGTATAATAGTAACAATAAGAGCAGCTCACTACTCAAAACGTTTATTTTGGGACACGGAAAGACTCGAACTCACAACCTTTTGAATAGGAGTCAGCAGTTCTTACTGCTGTACTACCAAAGAATTCTTGACAACAAGCCACACTAACCGATTTCTTTTTCTTCGGTTATAGCCTTAAATAAAAGCGCACTTGTTCTATTATATTTGTACCTTTTGTGAAAGGGTTTATTTGATATTTGGACTTCACACATTATACACTTCATGTCAAAATTTGGTCTTTGCACATTATAAATTTTGTCGTTTGTACTAAAACATGAAGAAAGTTTGTCTTTTAGGTATGTGTTCAACATTTCTTGAATTTCCTGTCATCCTACACTTAGATCTTTGTAGACACGGAACACACGTGAAATGCATGTGTTTCAAATAATGATATACTTTTTAGCCTATATAGCTCTAGGTACTACCTCACTCCCTGACAACAAGGCTTGAGCTGGGAGAGGTTTTTGCACTTTCTGCGGCGGTGGAAGGATGGGATAGCAAGCTGCTTGCTGCTTGGGCTTATAGACACATTTACAAGATAAAAGACGCTGAATGGAGAGGTGCGAATGGATTTAAGGTGGGCGGAATTTTTTCGTAAGCTTTGGTAATTCTAGTGTTAAATTGGTCATGAAAGTGTATGAACATTGGGCTTAAAAATAAATAGCAATAGTATTTTGTAAAGCGGTTCAAAATAATAATGACTTTACTCCAACAAGCTTGTATGTAGTTGTAGACAGCATCATGGTGTAATCCAGAAACATTGACAAAAGTATTTACTGTATAATGTTTTTCTCTTTTTTAATCGAGTAAGGTGGTACAAAATATTACTCAGACTTAAAAATGTCCATCCCTTTGTGGAATCCACTTATATAAGGTCAAGGGAGCTGTAGCCTATCCTAGGAACATTAAGCACAAACCAATGGGACAATTGAAATAGTGCTGGGCGGTATGACCAAAATTCCATATCATGGTATTTTTCAAAATTATACCGGTTTCACAGTATTCAACAGTATTTTTTTCCCATGCATGAGTGGATGTTAACAACATTTTCCACTGCAATTACTGCAGTAGACTGGCTAAGAATAACCTATTCCACTGTCATGAGAATTGTACATTGTACAAAAAACATTTTAATGTGCACACAAGTATTAATACAGGTTTGCATGGCTCCATAAAGTGATTGTTTTCAAGGGGGTGGCACTAATGA
This sequence comes from Erpetoichthys calabaricus, assembly GCF_900747795.2. NCBI lineage: Eukaryota > Metazoa > Chordata > Cladistia > Polypteriformes > Polypteridae > Erpetoichthys > Erpetoichthys calabaricus. Next base: position 136,594,338 of record NC_041394.2, read on the forward strand.
AGAGAAGGAATCACACTGCATGACAGTTGCAGTCAAAATATAGAACCTTTTTATTGAACAAATTTTGCAAACAACTTAAACTATAATTTTGACAACATATTTTCAACCATCCAAAGAGGCATTTAGACTTAGTAAAATATCCAGAGGTGCTTGTCAAAAGTTGTGTTGCACTGAACATGTCTTAGAAAATGAATAAATAGTAAATATTTTTTGAAAACCAACTACAATTTCCATTAAAGTTAATAATCTCTGTCCACTGACACGTTAAAGTGACTTTTTGAACAACTTTACCATCATTAAACTGCATAATATTTAAACCAATAAATAATAACAATAAAATAAATAATAGTGCAACTTCCAGTAATAATACTATTACTTCAAGCCCAGGTAGATTACACAGTATACACCAAATAAAAATAAAATTAAATAAAACAATTGCAACATGGTGATGACATCATTACCAACTGAACCCTCATTAAGGCAAATTGCATTAATATGGACCTTGCTTCAAGCTAGGCCAGCAGGAATGCATGGTGGACTGGCTGCCTGGCTGTTTTTGTGAGACAAGTGTACAGGGGTGAGCTTTGCAGTGAGACGCAATATGGTTTGTACCTTGTGTCATCATAAGTGTCTTTCATCATAGGTGACATGACCCAGTTGCTATGGGTACATCAGCTACAGGATGTGTTCAGCACCACAATCAGCTGGGGACCAACGGATCAGCTGATGCCGGTACCTCACTTTCGTTTTCGATTTCCATCTCCAGATCACTTGCATCAAAATTGGAGTCCGACAAGTCAGTCCAATTCAGTGATAATACGCAAAAAGTCATCCACGGATTATTTTGCTTTGAGCATTCACTTTGGTATCTCTCCACATGCCATTTTAGAAGCTGTTTGCTCTTCGCTACTTATGCACGCACAGGGAATCGAGGTGAAATCAACAAAGCTAACTTTCCTTCTAGCAAAAGCGTATCAATATGTGCTGTAACAACAAGATCACTGATCTCTATCGATTGCTAGCTAGACTGAGGCATCCCACAACGTGAGATTTTCCAGCAACATATCATATCGTACATCGCTCGGATCGCTCGGCCCACAGAAACATTCGCTTGCCGCGCCAACTTGAAAATTTATATTTTACACAATTTTATATAAATTATCGCCTCGCTTCAAAAAACCTTAGTTGAACCATCGTAAGTAGGGGACTACCTGTACTGACTGCTAATAGAGATAACAAAAAACTGATTATACACACATTCATTGTACACTTCTTATTCTATGGTATGTTTTTACTACCATTACTTAAAATAGTTTATTATTTTAATAACTATTACATACCTATGGCTGTGTGAAGCCTGTGTCCAAAGCACTGGTAATCCAAAGCATGTTTGCGGATAAGGTGGTGCAGCAATTTGCTTGCGTTGCCGCCTCCGGCCATAACTTTAGCTCAACAGCATTTGCAGTTAATAGTTGTTTGGTCAACTATCTGACCTTTTAAAACCAAAGTATCTCCAGACGACAGACACAGCTCCTTTTTTTCTGCAAAAGTTCTTCTGTGTCATCATGTTCAACTTTACCGTCTGCTACAGCCTAAGTTTCAGAATGTTCTCTGTCCATTTTCACTGCTCAATACCTCCACTAATGCCTGTACTCCGTTGCATGCGTGTTTAGTGGTGTAGCAGTGAAAAAGGTAACAGTTTCCTGCTGCACCAAGTTCTGAACGTTGTTTAAGCTATTTAAACCAGTGTTGTAGTATAAGAAAAATCCATATCATAACAAAAATAAAAAATGGGTTTTATAAATACAGTATGAACCAGTATACCTCTCAGCACTAAATTGAAAGCCATAAAGCAACCTAACATTCAAGTCTTTAAGATATGGAAAGACACTGAAGTATCCAGAGAAAAATCTATCTGAACATAGTGTGATGAGGATGTTATAAAAAATATGTGCTTAGAAAAAAAATACTTTAGAGCTAATAGTCATATTTACTGTGGGTTAAAACTAGTATAGATAAAGTCTCAGAAAACTGGCTAGCTAGCTAGCCTGAGGAAACACAAGTGGTTAGGGCATTAAAGGGCCAATAGTTGGAAGCTGATTGGGGTCATACAGAAACAAGATCTCAGATCAATTAGGGAGTAGACTTATTCTGGGTTGTGGAATGAGAAGAATCATTCTGTACGATAATGCCCTATTGGTCCATGATGGTAAAGTACAAGAAAGAAGATAAAGACAGAGGTAACAAAGAAAGACTTTTTCTATCATTTTCCATCTTGAGAAGACCTATCTCTCGGCATCCATATTGAGACAGGAAGGCTGTTTGGCCCAGTGTAGATGATAACCAGAAGAGAGCTGATCATGAAGAATTGAGTGTAACTACAAGTTTATGCAACCGCCTGAACATCTAGCACTATAAGTTATAATTAAAACATTTGATCTGTAATACACAAATAAACGTGTAACTTTCTCCTGCCTGTTCTTTTACGCTATCTAGTTGCCCGGGATTATACAACATAAAAGGGAAGGGAGAAGTGCTGAACTACAATACCTGAAAGTGTGGGAAGAGTATTGGATTTCAGACATTTTGTTAAGGTCCACATATCAAAGAGTATAATGGAGAGAAAATGGTCACCCTGTGTAGTAATATGTTTGAAGTGTGCCACTGTAGTCTGTGAAGTTTATTCCAAAGTTAAAGCCACACACACCAGCTTACAGGGTGAAACTCGCCAGGAAGATGGACAGAAACATGTGAAAGACAATCCAGGCAGGCAATTTTAAAATGCTGACATTTGCTGAATCGATATACGGCCAGAGTGAACAATGGCTACTGTCTGCAGAAACCATGAGAACAGGGGAAGGTGTTATTTGGGCAAAGCCTAAAAATAACATAGACAGCTCTGATGACAGCTGCCCATACCTGGCAAAGTTCATAATGGATTCTATGAATATGTAAATATGTAAGTGTTTATAAGCGAGAAACTGTCTCCATGCCACCGAACATTCCTGCCGGATGGACATATGGTCGTCAGCATTCCCCACTGACAAACTGGCTGTAATGACAGTGGGGTTCCATTGGCCTGGATATGATGTATACATACTATTTTTTGGCAATGGAAGTTATCTTTTAAAGCAAGTTAAATACATATATCTCTGTTTGTACCATATTTCTCTGATTATTTCTACAGTGGTTACAAAAGGGATGGATATGGCTTGAGTCTGTTCTGCATCAATAAAGAACACAATCTAGAGGAGCAAATACCACCTGCTGGATACACTCTAGCATGACACAACAAATACGTAGATTGTACAATGGCTGAGATTTCAATCAGTACTTTAAAGCTGCAGAAAGCAGTGGTAACCACTGCAATAGTGTGTCAAAATTAAATTTTCAGTTATTCAGTGATCCAATTGCTCTATATTATTTTAATATGTGAATAAACTCTACCAGAACTTATGAACAGGGAAAAAGATTTAGTGCACATGTTAATAAAAAAGACCAGAAAAAGGAAGGATATTGGTTCAGATGTGTGCAAGTCAGTTGTGATAATATCAGATAAAAACAGGCTAGGCAGGCATTTGACTAATAACATGATTTCAGAAGTTCAAAAATAAAAAAGAGTATATTCTGTAGGTGTGTGTCTCTATGTGATCATAGTACAATGGTAGTTTACAGACCATATTTATTATGAAATCTAACATCTGGTTAGATATTTAGTATAAGTTAATATCAAAGACTGGCGGTATTAAAAATGTCATAAGAAAGTTACACTGAGAGACTTTAAAACACGGGTGTTAATGGTCGTGAATACTTTAAAAGTAAACTTTTAGTTCAAATAAAAGTCATAACATAAACTTTCTTCTATACTTTCTATTTGCTGTCTACTCAATTAGAACTATGGATCACTAGTCATTTTTAATTGTATAAAATAAAGAGAAGAATACATTGGACTTTCTGCAGAATAAAAAATAATAATTGCACATTGCATCTGTTGTGAATGGTTTATTCTGGTTGGAAGGAACCTCACAGCAATGCTTTAACTACCAATTGTGATATACATCCAACCCCACTAGCTGGAACACAATTTTACCATTTTAAACTTTAAACACTATTGACTACTAGTATCTATTCAGAAAATCTTGGGGTTTTTTTTGTTTTTTTTTTATATATCATTTTTTCTTTGTTTTGTGTTCTCTGGATTGATTATAAGATATCTTATATCTATTCATATTACTTGTTTGATTGAGTAGTGTCCTACTGTATTGTTCTGTTGTTTGAAAATAGTGGTGGTGGTTCCAGGGTAAATATTTAATTTGTAGGCAGTTGTCTATTTCTGTCTTTTTTCAAAATAATGCTCCTCACATTGTGACCCATTTTTTGGATGGCTCCTGACATCTCTAATGGGGGGGCATGTGAATATCATGTCTAAGGCAAAACATGTCCACACTTGAGTAAAAGTTTCGGTATACTGGGCAATGTATTTTGATAGAATAAAACTCTGGATGTACTAGGTCAACTATAACTCTGTTCACCAAGTGTTGGCATGGAGAGTTCATAATGATCAGTCTGTGGAGACTTTTGAAGTTTGTCTGTACAATCTGTTCTGCAACTCGGCCCTATGCTATTGTGAACTAAGTTCTGGTTGACATTGCTTTGTCAGTGGTTCCACCTGATGATGGAGTGCCATATTAGTGTCCTCTTTTCCTACACAGGTAGATCTTATGTTCAGCACATCATCACTAGTCTCATTCTACTTGAACAGTTTTCCCCTTATGTCCTTATTTTTTCTGATCACTTTATCTTAAATCTCTCCTTCTAGTGGCAAATCATGTAACAGAATGTTATTGTGGACAACATGGCTGGTTTTATCTCCGGTCTCTGCACGAATTAGAAAATATGCCCTTCTCCTCCTTTTCCCATTTATCCTAATAAATGACATATCTGATTTTGTCATGTGATCAGGGATCTGTGGCAATGTGTGATTTTAAATAAATAATTTAATAAAATTGCTTGAACAGCCCAGGGGTGTGGCTGTGTCTTGTAGCATGGCAGAGCAGCTCCGAAGTGTTAACTGGGTGATTGGCTAATCATGCATTCAGGTGTAATTCAGTCGATTGCCTCATTAGCGCTCTTTGGTCTGTCATCAGCACACTTTCATGCCTATCCATATATAAAAGGAGACCTGACAGGAAACGGGAGAGATGGGTGAAATATAAAGAAGAAAAGACCCAGGGAAGATAGAGGTTTAAAAGGAGAGACAACGGAAAAAGAAATTGAACGACAGGAGGAAGCCAGAGCTGGTGCCGTTTAAGAGTGAAGCTGGAGGCCAAAGCATGGTGGCGGGAGACAGGTGCAGGATTCAAGGGGTTCCTGCAGGTGCCGAGGGAAATCAGCAAGGGACACTTGCCAAGGTTGGAGCACCCCATCGGTGACCAGCTGAGGTGGTTGGGGTGCAAGCCCATGTAATTGATGACTGCACTTGTAAGTGGATGTCTCTGCCTGCTGACCTGTTGAGGTGAGTGACAGAGATGTAGCTTTTAGAGAGAAGCACCAAGGCTAGTGGTTTTTAATGGAAGGAATCTATCTGCCCATGATTTTAACCATGTTTTTTATAGATATATTTAATGTTTATATATTTAAACATTTTAACCTCCACCAGTCCTGTTTTTAGCATGGATATAATGCAAGGCACTATTTGTAATTTGGGTTTTTGGACCTGTGACTGTTTCTGTTATCCAAAAATAAAAGCACTTGCACCTTACCTGTTGCCTGGCTCATACTCAGACATGTTATCAATGGATCTGGGTTCATGCTGTCAAGTAGCATGGAGCTAACCCAGACCATCACAGGCCCATCTCACTAAGGAGAGGAACAGGTTTGGAGCATGCACTGATTTTACAGTGTGTTGCTGCACCCAGCACACAACAAAGCACCCTGATTGGGACCCGAGTGCAGCTGTGCAATGCGTGACACTTCAGCACCACACTGGAACAGTATGAGGTTGTTTGCAGTGGCTGGAGTGCCAATCCTGACACCAGCCCCAAAGTTTTCCTTGCAAGATAGAGGACCTACTTGCAAGGCTGGATGTAGATTAACATCATACCCAGGATGAAGCAATTGCAGGTTAAAGGCCTTACTTAAGGGCCCAATGGAGAAGAGTCACTTCTGGCATTTATGGGATTCGAACCGGGAACCTTCTGATTGCTGGCACAGATCCTCTTCCAAAGACCTTTCACTGTTCATTGACTACGTCTTGTAGCTTTTCCACATCCTGTTTCTTAATTTTGACAAACACTTCTCAACTTCTCTTGCTTGCTACTTAATTTAAATATAAAGATTAGGCCTCCCACCTTTGATGCGCCTCCTGTTCTATGGCAACATATTTAGAGTGGTAGTGACGGTGCAGGTCCTGCTCCAATGCTCCATCTTCCAGTTTGGGAGCCTCTCAAACTTGACACCGTCAATATTGTAACAATGAGCTAATGGGGACAAATCACACATGGAGAAAGGGGATGGCGTAAAAAGTGTTCTGTGCTTAAATCAAAACAAAAGTGTCCAAATAAATATTCAAATATAGTCCATAAATAAATAATCCATAAAATCAGGTGGAGGTAAAATTCCAATTAATAAATCCTTTAAAAACAGAAGTTATAACCACAGTCACTGGCTCCTTAATGTTCTTTTTAATTCTCGGATGATCCTAGCCCACCTCATTTGTCTCCCCAGCTCACCCATAACTTGCGCAGCCAGCAGAGACTCAACAGCCACTATCTCCATCCCCCAACCCCCGTCTTCACTGCCTCCACACAGCGCAGCCAGACCGTTTGAAGTTGGCACTCCTCCTATCATCCTTCACGCTCCTGCAGTCATACCTTGGATTCTTGGAGCGGCCATCAGTCATGCTCATCCCAATCCACACCATTAATTAGTGGGGCAAACCAGTCCCCAGAGCTCCACAACCTACGCTCTTTCACGGGGACCCTGTTCATGCTGCCTTCCCTGCTTAGATAGCCGGATCACCTTGCATGAGTCTGCTCTTTGGCCACATCTGAACCTCTGACATTTTCCTTCAATTTCCTCTCTTTTATCCCCCTTGTACTCACGCTTGTCCTTTTTATGTGGGGACGTGGCACAGGTGTGACGATTAGTAGCTCCCAGCTTCAGTTACGGACACGGGTGACTCCTCCCCTGTGCACTTAAGTGCAAAAATGCCTGCATCACATCACACCCAAGAACAACCCCCGCCACACAGCCACGCCCCCTCCTTAAAGCTGTTAGTGCGGCAATTTTTTATTTAAAAAGGCAATCAACTGCGGACCTCACTTTATCACAGTAGCTACGATTGATTAGTCATGCAAAATACACAGCAATGTACACAGTGTAAATTAAAAGGAACACAAGTGTTGTTGAACCACTCTTTGTCTCATCCCTCACCTAGGACCAGTTTGCCTTGGGTGGCACTACCAGGGGCATAAAGCCCCAGACAACAGAGCTCCTAGGATAATTGGGCCACGCAAATGAGAAGTGCCTGGTGGCCTGGCCTACACCCATGGGGCTCGGCCAGGCACAGCCTGAAGAGGCAACGTGGGTCCCCCTTCCCATGGGCTCACCACCTATGGGAGGGGCCAAGGAGGTTGGGTGCAGTGTGAGTTGGGTGGTGGCCAAAGGCGGGAACCATGGCGGTCCGATCCTCGGCTACAGAATCTGGCTCTTGGGACGTGGAATGTCACTTCTCTGTAGGGGAAGGAGCCTGAGCTAGTGCGCGAGGTCGAGAGGTTCTGGCTAGATATAGTCGGGCTCACCTCGACGCACAGCTTGGACTCTGGAAGCAATCTCCTTCAGAGGGGCTGGACTCTCTACCACTCTGGAGTTGCCCCCAGTGAGAGGCGCTGAGCGGGTGTAGGCATACTTATTGCCCCCCGACTTGGAGCCTGTTCATTGGGGCCTCCCTCTGCCTTCAGGTTGGGGGACGGATCCTAACTGTTGTTTGTGCATATGCGCCGAACAGCAGTTTGGAGTACCCACCCTATTTGTAGTCCCTGAAGGGGGTGCTAGAGGGCATACCTTCTGGGGACTCCCTCGTTCTGCTGGGAGACTTCAATGCTCACGTGGGCAATGACAGTGATACCTGAACTCCCCCCCCCGATCTGAACCCAAGCGGTGTTTTGTTATTGGACTTCTGTGCTTGTCCATAACGAACACCATGTTCAAGCATATGGGTGTTCATATGTGCACTTGGCACCAGGACACCCTAGTCCTCATTTCGATGATCGACTTTGTGGTCGTGTTGTCATACCTGCGGCCACATGTCTTGGACACTCGGCTGAAGAGAGGGGTGGAGCTGTCAACTGATCACCACCTGGTGGTGAGTAGGCTTCGATGGTGGGGGAGGATGCCAGTCAGGCCTGGTAGGCCCAAACGTGTTGTGAGGGTCTGCTGGGAACGTCTGGCAGAGTCCCCTGTCAGAAGTAGCTTCAACTCCCACCTCAGGCAGAACTTCAACCACATCCTGAGGAAGGTGGGGGACATTGAGTTTGAACGGGTCATGTTCCGTGCCTCTATAGTTGAGGTGGCTGACCGGAACTGTGGCTGCAAGGTGGTCGATGCCTGTCGTGGCGGCAATCCCCGAACCCGTTGGTGGACACCGGCGGTGAGGGATGCCGTCAAGCTGAAGAAGGAGTTCTACAGGACCCTTTTGTCCTGTGGGACTCTGGAGGCAGCTGATAGGTACCAACAGGCCAAGTGGAATGCAGCTTCGGTGGTTGCTGAGACAAAAACTTGGGTGTGGGAGGAGTTTGAGGAGACCATGGAGAACGACTTTCAGACGGCTTCAAGGAGATTCTGGTCCACCATCCAGCGTCTCAGGAGGGGGAAGCAGTGCAGTGTCAACACTGTATATGGTGGGGATGGTGCGCTGCTGACCTTGACTCTGGATTTCGTGGGTCGGTGGAGGGAGTACTTCAAAGACCTCCTCAATCCCACTAACATGCCTTCCAATGAGGAAGCAAAGCCTGGGGACTTGGAGATGGGCTCCCCCATCTCTGGGACTGAGGTCACCGAGGTGGTCAAAAAACTCCTTGATGGCAGGGTCCCGGGGATGGATGATGTTGTAGGACTGTCTTGGTTGACACGCCTCTGCAACATTGCATGGACATCAGGGACAGTGCCTCTGGATTGGCAGACGGAGGGTGTGTTCCAACTACAGAAGGATCACACTCCTCAGCCTCCCTGGAAAAGTCTATTCGGGGATCCTAGAGAGGAGGGTCCGTAGGATAGTCGATCTTCGGATTCAGGAGGAACAATGTGGTTTTCGTCCTGGTCGCGGAACAGTGGACCAGCTCTACACCCTTAGCAGGGTCCTGGAGGGTGCATGGGAGTTTGCCCAACCAGTCTACATGTGTTTTGTGGACATGGAAAAGGTGTTCGACCGTGTCCCTCGGGGAATCCTGTGGGGGCTACTCCGAGAGTATGGGGTACCCCCTGATAAGGGCTGTTTGGTCCCTGTACGATCGATGTCAGAGCTTGGTCCACATTGCCGGCAGTAAGTCGAACCCGTTTCCGGTGAGAGTTGGACTCCACCAGGGCTGCCCTTAGTCACCGATTCTGTTCATAACTTTTATGGACAGAATTTCTAGGTGCAGCCAGGGCGTTGAGGGGATCCAGTTTGGTGGACTCAGGATTGGGTCACTGCTTTTTGCGGATGATGTTGTCCTGTTTGCTTCATCAGGCCGTGATCTTCAGCTTTCTCTGGATCGGTTTGCAGCTGAGTGTGAAGCGGCTGGGATAGGAATCAGCACCTACAAATCCGAGACCATGGTCCTCAGCCGGAAAAGAGTGGAGTGCCCTCTCAGGGCTGGGAGCGAGATCCCGCCCCAAGTGGAGGAGTTCAAGTATCTTGGGATCTTGTTCATGAGTATAGGGAAGAATGAAGCGTGAGATTGACAGGTGGATCGGTGCGGCATCTGCAGTAATTCGGGCTCTGCATCTGTCTGTCGTGGTGAAAAAGGAGCTGAGCTGAAAGGCAAAGCTCTCAATTTACCAGTCGATCTATGGTCATGAGCTATGGGTCGTGACCGAAAGAACGAGATTGCGAATGCAAGCAGCTGAAATGAGTTTCATCTGCAGGGTGTCTGAGCTTTCCCTTAAAGATAGGGTGAGAAGCTCAGTCATCCTGGAGGGGCTCAGAATAGAGCCGCTGCTCCTCCGCATCGAGAGGAGTCAGATGAGGTGGCTCGGGCATCTGATCAGGATGTCTCCTGGACGCCTCCCTGGTGAGGTGTTCCGGGCACATCTAACTGGGAGGAGGCCCCAGGGAAGATCCAGGACACGCTGGAGGGACTATGTCTCTCGGCTGGCCTGGGAATGCCTTGGGATTCCCCCAGAAGAGCTATAAGAAGTGGCCGGGGAGAGGGAAGTCTGGGCATCTCTGCTCAAGCTGCTGCCCCCGCGACCCGATCTCCGATAAGTGGTAGAAGATGGATGGATGGATGGACGGACAAGTGTTATGCAGAGAAATCACTTGGAAAATCAGTAGATCTATTGATAGTAGAAATGTCTTGTCAATATATAAAACATTTTTAATGAATATGATATATTGATTAAATACAGGCTGCAATTTTAAAATAGATACAAAAATCCACACAGAACCTCATACAGGTGAACTGGAATTTCATGGAGTAAAGTTCATATTCTCTATAGATGCTTAGGTTTGGGACTTACAAGTACAATAACTAACACAATAAATATAATAAAAACATAGTAATATTTAAATCTTTGAGCAGAACTGTTATAATTTCATCATTCTAAAGACACCTGGAGGCTGAGCTACTGTCTGCAAGTGACAGTGATTGAGAATAAACCAACAATAACAGCAGGGAGCTGCAAAATGCAGAGTTGAACACCACCACAGGGTGGTAAAACAATTAAAATACTGTTGTTTCATGTTAATAAAAAGGAGGCAATGTGAAAAACTGAGATATTACAAATAAAAGACAGCTATTAGTAAAATATACTATTGTCAGCATTCAGCCAAGAAACACAAGGAAGAATCTGTTCATTCAGAGGCATGCCCAAAAGTAATGAGGAAATGAGACAATCAACTTAAAACATTGTTCATAAGTTATAGATATGTATGTTATTTATTGTTTATCATTCATGTATATATACTCTCCTCTGTTCATATAGGTGTGTTGCTTCACTAATGCAATTCACAATTTACAGAAAATTTATGGAGACCTCTTATTGTAAGGTTTTTGACATCTTCTAACTTTAGCCCTGATATTTTAAGCTTGTTAGCAGAAGTTTAAATGTTATAATGAAACTGAAAACTGTAAACAGGAAACGTCTTTTTACACAAATGGAGACTAACACCTTTGTAAAATTATCAAGGAATGCTATTGAAGCAAAGAACCTCTCAGCATATATTTTCAACAGTGTTAAATAATTCACATTGCACTTCAGAATTTTTAAAGTTCAAAATGTATTCATAAATTGTTATTTTTTCACCATGCACAATTGCTCTTTTTACTATGTTGATTTTAACTTTAAATTCACAGCTTCCAACATTGCACCACTGAGTTTCATTACAAACCCTTGGGAATTCATTTAGAAAATAATGAAAAACTAAATAACCAAACTGAAAACAAATGATTCTTACAGTTCATAGAACCCCTCACATATGTATTAATTTTGAAAGGTCTGGCCACATTCCTGAGCTGTTTCTTTCACTTTTTTGCATTTCTTTGGGCTTTTATAGAATCTCTGTTTTTTGTTTTGGAGTTTGACACATGTGGGAACCTTTAGATGGCTCATGGAGTGTCACATTTCTAAAACAATCCAACGCCTTATTAAGGTGGTGCTCAAAGAAGGTCCAGTAATTTTGAACTGCAAAGATCAGAGTTGCTTTCATTAACCAGGTTTGACAGAGAGAAAGCTTCTGCTTATTGTGAACCATCTACAGTGGTAATGTCTCACTGTAGAGAGCACATTACATGTTTTAAAAATAAACTTAACATGGTCTAAAAACTGCGTGGGCTGGCTCCCTGCCTGGGGTGTGTTTCCTGCCTTGCGCCCTGTGTTGGCTGGGATTGGCTCTAGCAGACCCCCATCACCCTGTAGTTAGGGTATAGCGGGTTGGATAATGGATGGATGGATGGTCTAAAAGGGAAAAACCTTTCTGTAGCATTACGTTATACATTGGCCTTCGGCAGGATCAATGGACGAATAGTAACTGTGAATAATACATTTGCCGCAGGTACTGTGTAGTACATTCTGTTGTTCAGTGTTAGGATGATAGTGTAAGAGTTAATGTATGCTTGAAAAAATTGGCAGATATATTGATGTAAATATGAACTGTAAAATATGCATAAGATAATGATGTGTTATACCCCATTAAAAGGACTGGTGTTAAGGGAGCTGAAAGCAAAGTGCCACAGGAGATGCTAATTGAGTACTCAAAACACCCAAATCAACAAACCTGCCTAATAACACCAGTAAAATCAGGGACAAACCTGCACAACATCTGCCTTATGACTTCATGTCTAAATGACTAATAAACAAATTTAACATTACTGCATAACTGGAAATACAAACATACTATGACAGACAAAATAGACCACAATGTTTATCTAAACTGTTTGCTATTGTTCTGTAATATAGTGATACAATAGTTAAAATGACAGAAAGATATCATAACAAAAAGAGACACTTCTCAAACGTGTGGAACCCAGTAGCAGCTGAGATCTACCTGTGTGTGTCAGTCTGTCTCCACAGTTGCAGTGCTCATTACAGAGTGAAAATTAATTATTAGGTTTTAGTTACCTTGTGCTACCGAGCTCCTGAATGGATAAGTGCACTTTTTAGCCTTTTATTTCAAGTAAGTCTGTTGGTGAGTATCTTTTGCTCTCTCCCTGATACCCCGTGGCGGTTTAAAATGCACAGACTTGAGAGACTGGTAACAGGTGTTACAGGAAGAAGCTCTTTGGGTGGAGTTTTTGCAATGGAGGATTTTGGCTCAGCAAGACTGCGATATCATAAACATCACTGTCTGCCACATTAAGAATATGCATGAACTAATGTGTAATGTCAAGGGTGTTATTGTTATAAATTCACATGGCAAACAAAACATTTTTATTGATTCATTGCCTTGTAAAAACAGTCAGAGGAATATCTTGTTTCTAATCTATATATATAAAAGTCAATGTATGTATGTTCCAGCATCATGTCCGAACGGCTGGAGCGATTTCCATGAAACTTGATACACGTTTCTCAATGGTCGACTAAAAATATTGTAGGGTGAAATCAGCCCTAACCCACCCCCTTCTGGGTAGGGAGGGGGGGGGGTGATCTTGCAGTCTTGTATGCATGTTATCATTCAGTTGACACTCAGAACAACCACCAGAGGGTGAACTGGAGGTGACTGCCAGCATTCTTTATTTTTGAGCGCCACCACCATGCCCCTGTTGCTTTTGAAATTAAATAGAGTTCTACGCGTGCAAGTGTGTGTGTCTGTCCGGCCCGTAAGTGAGACGCAGAGTTGGGGTGAGGGCTCCAGCTCTGAGGATACGCAAGCGAGGCCAACACACCGGCCAAACGAAACCTCCTAACAAAGACAGTCATTTAGCTGCTAATGCACAAATGATGCGAGCACGTCGGCAACATGAATCCTCATAGCAGAGAGATGCCCAGAGTAGTTCTGACGATTTCAATACTTTCTAGGATCCCACGCTTTTAACAGCACGGGCTTACACAGTTAGTATATAGCAGGTGACTGCCATCATTTTTATTTTACAAGCAGCACCTCGCCCCTGTTGCTTTTGAAATTAAATAGAGTTGGCCGGTTCTGAGCGTCAACTGGATGATAACATACATACAAGACCGCAAAACAAGGACATTAGTGTTCTTTATTGTTTGTTAATTTCTTTTTATTTTTAAAGTTGTGCTCTTTTTTACTTATGTTTTTCTCAAACAATTAAAAAAAAACACTTTATTTTCCTCCTGGGCTATGCTGGGTATTTCAGCTAGTCAAAGTATAAGAACAAGAGAGCAAGAAATGTTTTGTTACAGAAAACTCTGAATGAAAAGGCAGATTTAGAAAATGGATGATTGTAAAAGTTACTCATAAAACACTTTTTTCTTCAAGCATCATTTAAAACCTAACCACAGGAATATTTCTATATTAAAACACTATATTGTACAGTATATACACAAAATAGTGCAGTGGTGGCTTCAGGTTCCACACCTGCACGCACCATATTACCTAGCAGCACAAAAAATGGCAATGATCATGATTTTAATTATGAAGAGTGTTGGCATTTAAAGGAAGGCATGGAACAAGATGTTGACATGATGACCTGAAAGATGATTTAAAAAAATCAACACAGTAAGTAGTAAAAATTAATGGCATATTAAAACAAAGTGAAAATGTCAAAAAAGTATTACAAACCTATTCCTAACAATAAAGCTTTTTTTCTCTTCTACAAAAAAATCCTGTCAAGCATAACACTTGAAATTATAATATCAAAGTCTGGATCTAAGCCATTGTCTAATATCAACATTTAAATCTAGTACTGACAAACTTCAGATTTATGTAATTTCCCATTTCTTTTCTACTTTTTCTTTCACATTTTATAGAAACCATTGTTTGTGTGAGCACAGATTCATTATACATTAATCAGGCAATTAACTTAGCCACAGGGTTGATCTAATTTGGATGATATTAGACACCTAATTTGTCACAAGTTTTTTTTTTCTTATCATTTTAACTTTCTTATTGCCTTCTTAAAATAAAATGTTCTAAAAACTGAAAATATCACTGAAAATCAAGCTCTCAGGGGTAAGAAATCATTTCACAAAAAGTTTGTTAAAGAATACTGAAACACCAAATCAGCATTTGATTTCAATAATAAATAAACAATGCAACTAGAATTAGCAGTAATTTAAATGCCTTTGAACATTCTCCCTCTGTCTACTGTATGTGAAATTTCCTGTTTTTCTCTTAAATGTGCAAGTCAAGTTTAATGGTAAGGCCGAAATGGCCAAGTGTAAATAGGAGTGGATTTAAATATGTCCTGCTTTATGCTCAGAAATGATAGGACAGGTCCTGGTTTCCCTCCATGCTGTAATATATTTATACATGAAAAAGTATAGTCTGTTGGTTATTCAAACAGCAGAAACGTTTGTCTTGTTTTAGGCACTGGTATAAATTGCTTGAGGCCTCTGAAAGTGTGAAGTTTGCAAATTCTAGTTTGAAGCTCATTCTGTAGTCTGTCCTTTCTTATGGTTTTGCATTAAAATAAAGTTGAGAATGGACTGGAGAATCCCAGATTATAGCAAAGGCTGTCTGCAGAAAACATACTTTAGTAGGGCTGGTTTGGATGCACTCACACATACTAGAGAAATGTGAATAAATTAGTATTTTAAAAGTATAATTCAATATTATTATATACAGTGGAACCTCGGTTCACGACCATAATTCATTCCAAAACTCTGGTCGTAAACTGATTTGGTCGTGAACCGAAGCAATTTCCCCCATAGGATTGTATGTAAATGCAATTAATCCGTTCCAGACCATACGAACTGTATGTAAATATATATATATTTTTTAAGTTTTTAAGCACAAATATAGTTAATTAAACCATAGAATGCACAGCGTAAAAGTAAACTAAATGTAAAAACATTGAATAACACTGAGAAAACCTTGAACAACAGAGAAAACTAACACTGCAATAGTTTGCGCTATATAGCGCTACCAACCACTGGCTAAAAACACTTTTTTTTAATGAGTTTTAAGCACAGGGAAAAAAATGAACATTTGAAAAAATCTGTAATTTAATAAACCACCAAAAAAAGTAACATTGCAACAATGCACACTATGAACCGATCGCTGTAAACAGAAGTGAAAACAAAATCAAGCCCAGTGCATTCTTTAACCCCTTAACCGCCCTCTGCCGGATATATCCGGCACCGTTGTTTTATTGCTAACGCCATACTGCCGGAATTATCCGGCACATTTGCCTGTGGTTATATGAATGCCTGGCAAGTAGTATAACTGACGGTTTGGCGTGGGTATTATTACTACGTTGTATTTCAACAAGTCTGTGGTTGTTTTGGCCGGTCATGTGACGTGATTCGCATGTAACAGCTGTGAATATGGCGAAACGTAAACTGACTTCAAGTGAGGCTTTGCAGGCGATTTTGGACAGTTCTGATCATGATTGTAGCAGTTCTGAAGAAGATTTTAGCGACAGTGATGAGCAGCAACGTGCGCTGCATGATACTGTGAATGAAGACGCATCGGATGACGGCGCTGAGTCGGTGTATCCCCAGCATCTCAGCTGGGCTGCTGCCCGAGGTGAACTACCTTTTCTGCATTCGTTTGAGGGAACGTGTGGCTTTATTGTTGATGTAAACAATTACACTGCTGAGCAGTTTTATGAGCTGTTTGTGTCACCTGATTTGATCAGACATTTTGTTCATCAGACAAATCTGTATGCAGCACAGTTTATTGAGAAAAATCCCAATTTACCTCCACATTCCCGTGTTCGTGCTTGGTTTGACACTGATGAAAACGAAATGAAAAAATTCATTGGGATTTTGATGTTGATGGGAATAATCAGAAAACCAGATATTGAGATGTACTGGTCTACAGATCCTATGTATGCAACACCTATATTTGCAGCTGTCATGACACGTAACCGATTCTCTTTGCTGCTGAAATTCTTTCATTTGAATGACAACAGAAACGAGCCAGATAAGAAAGATCCAAACCGCGACCACTTGTTCAAGCTACGTCCTTTGATTGATCATTTATTTGAAGCATTTCAGTTGCCCTACATGCCAGGACCGTCAGTTGCAGTTGATGAAAGTTTATTGTCGTGGAAGGGCCGCTTACAGTTTCGACAGTATCTACCATTGAAAAGGGCACGGTTTGGTATCAAGATGTTTTGCTTAGCTGAGAATTCAGGTTACATTTATAGATTTCGTGAATACACTGGCAACTTGCACAACATTTAGTGGTCAATACTGCTTGAATAAATGTAAAAAATGTAAAAAAAATGTAAAAAAGTAAAAAAACGAAAATTGTTCGGATTTCGCCTGGCGTGGGGAATATTTAGGGAGTTGGCGGTTAAAGGGTTAACTGCCTTCTCTACCTTATGAGTCCAGCCCTCTCTCTCGCTCACGCACCTGTGTGTGTGTGTCTCTCTCTCTCTCTGTGTGTGTGTGCTCTCTCTCGCGCTGTGTGTGTGTGCGTCTGTCTCTCTCTCGCTGCCTGTGTGTGTGCGTCTCTCTCTCTCTTGCGCTGCCTCTGTGTGTGTGTGTGTGTGTGTCTCTCTCTTGCGCTGCCTGTGTGTGTCTCTCTCTCTCTTGCGCTGCCTCTGTGTGTGTGTGTGTGTGTGTCTCTCTCTTGCGCTGCCTGTGTGTGTCTCTCTCTCTCTCGTGCTGCCTGTGTGTGTGTGTGTGTGTGTGCGTGTGTGTCTCTCTCTCTCGTGTGTGTCGTGCTCTCTCGCTCTCTCTTTCTTGCTCGCTGCACAGGAAATGCACAGGGAGAGACTGAACATGTACAAACCGAAAGGGAAACTGGCTTGTTCGTATACCGAGTGTGTGGTCGTGAACAGAGGCAAAAGTTTGGCGAACTTTTTGGTCGTAAACCGATTTGTACGTGTACTGAGACGTTCGTGAACCGAGGTTCCACTGTAATAATATATTCTTGTATATATTACTCTACTATAAAATAAAATACTACAGTTTGTCTGTCTATTCCCTCAGTGTAATTTGATTGGTCACTTTGGTTTTGGTGATGCAACAAAACAGGAAATGTGAGCGTGAGAAGGATGAAGAGGAGTAAAGGTGTAGGTGGCACGCTGAGAGAGTCATCATCAAAGACAAAAAGTATAAAACCAGGAAAAACATCTAAGAAGTAGACTTTATGGAAATGTGCGCGAGAGAAACAGTGCCAATGAAGACAGATTAGTTAAGGCATAGGAGGCATGCTGAGAGAGTCACCTTCAAAGATAGGGAGTATAAAAAATGGACAGGAGGCGAGAAAGACACCTTAAGAATAATGACAGAGTCTGAGAAGCAAGCTTTATAAGAACACACTTGAGAGAGGGTGCACCAATGTAGAGACGTTATCACCCACACAAATACAGAGGGAAGGCACTCAAGGATAGAATAGGAAATATTAAGAAATTATTATGCCATCTGTCCTCAACAAGTACCATGGCTAGTTATATAATAATTTATTGACGTCCAAAAATAATTAATATTCTAGCATGCTGAGGGTTGTCTTTAAGAATAAGAATAATCAAAATATGAAACTTATAGATACTGAAAGAAGTACTAGTGAGATGCTATGATGTAGGTTTGTACCGCTCATAGAACCGGCACGATTATAATATGCGCTGCCCTCCTAGAGCGGCAGCAAAGGAAAAAGAAAAAAAAAATCCGGGGCACGAGTGACCAACACTAATTTTCTACTACACCGCCCCAAGTACAGAGACACACCACTGAAAGCAGGGTTAAGTAAAAAATGATTATTGGAAGACGATACACACACTTACTGTAACAAAAAAACTCTATATACATAATTTTGCCCTGCATTGCTTCCCACCCAACACAAATAACGGCACAAAACACTTAAACACATATGCTACTAATGCAGAAAAAAAATATTTGTAGTCCTTTAAATATTATCTGTATGGAATGTCTAGCTCAGTCTGTGGTGGGGAATGAGGCGCCAACCATACCTCCTGTTCTGGGAAGTGTACAGATCAACAGTACCTGTGCAGGCCTGTCAGGTTCTCTACCAAATACCTTTCACAAGAAAGTAAGAATAATTCGTCCTGAAATGAACCCGGGTTCACCTGACGTTTTCCATGCTGTGTCAATCCTTTCCCTCTTGCCTTTTCCTGTGATGGTGTCCACTTCTCTCATGGCTCTGTGTTTCCCCTCTCCTTTTTCCCACCATCCATTTACATACTATTGGCTCCTCCCAGTACAGTCTGTTGGCCCTCCAAGTCAGGTGCTCCCCTCCCCCTGTATAATTGGCTGGCCTTACAAATTAAGCCATTCCACTAATAACAGGAATGGAGAAAAGTACAAACTCACAGTGACGCACACATATTCCAGACGACCATTACAGATTGCTAAGAATGACATCTTCAACAAAGAGTAACTGTTTATAGAAACACACATACATGGTATATGGTATTTATTCACTAAATGCAATGGGTCAACCTATAATACAACACATATTTCAAACTAGGGAGTTTAATTAACAGAAAACATAATTAGATACCATAATCAATGTGGTATACACATGTGAAAGTACTGTAATGTTAAATAGCTTATGCAATTAATGGAGATGTGAGATATCATCAGGTGAATCATCCAGCATCATTCTACACTGTGGGATGAGTGCATGTATAACTGATAGAAAATGATGCAGTCCTTTTTGTCTGGTAGGAAAGGTTTCCCTAATGTTGTATAGTTTGTCTTCCTTACAGGTTTTGTTAGTAATCATCCTCTTTGAAAGTTAGGTAATGGTTAATCACTACTACTGTAAGATTTTTTTTAATTACCACCTTCTTCTCGTCTTACACCATCTGTTTTCTGTGAGGAGTGGTGTCTTCAGGGTTGATAATGAAACTATGCAAGGAGCATATTTAGTTTGATAAGCATAACATTATTCATATGTTGCAACCTCTTCAATCATTGAGTCTATAAAACAATAAAGAATTCATAGGTGATCCTGGAATTAGGTCTGAGAAGACAATAAAGGATCTCAGAAATACCACAGGATTGGGTTATTACCTATATTCTCTCATTGTGATATTAACAATTTTATTTCTCACATGAATAAAAATTCATTATACCTTTTCAGCTTTTGTCTTCATGCTGTGGTGCTGAGAGTTAAAATGTCTAAAATTAAAATGTATCATTTTAGTAAATTTAGCATGTGATATGTGCAATATTCTGTGTATTTTTGCTGTTTTAGTTGATAATCTTTACATATTCCTTAAGCTTGTTTATTACTACTATCTAATAGCTTTTCCAAAATGGGAAAATCCAGAAGATTGCATATTAGAACTTTAATATCCGTGTATTTTTGTCTTCTTAAGAAAGTGCTAGCTACTATTTATCCACTTCTTTTGCATCCTGTCTTTTGGATCCTTGGGGATTCTCATCAGACTGAAAAGTACACAGTCAATGAGAAATAAGTTACTTGGATTAAAGCAAATTGGATAACTGTTGTACAATATTTATTAAAGAATAGAGATAGCTAAGTTTGTTTAACCAAGCCCTAGTAAAATTAAATACAATTAAAGAATGAGCAAAGGACAACATAATTCAAGTAACATCCCTAAAAAAAAAGCATATTTTAGTCGGAGGGGTGGCTAGAATTTGATAGAAAGGAAATGCATTGAACTATGTCTGCATGGAAATGGTGCTTATGGGCCTACACATCTACTTTGAACAAAAAAAGTCCCTAGTCCATCTACAGGTATTGATGTAATTGAAACGATCTATATTTTCTGATTACATCAAAAAACTACAAACACAGAGGGAGGTACTGCTGTGTACTCTATTTAGTATTATGTGACTTGTGCTACATGCTCTAGTTCTTTGACAAAAGCAGCTGTCTCAAAGTGATTATCTTAAACAGAGGTTCCATGTTTACTTTTCCAAGTAAGCAACCATACCCAGTGATTCATGCAGTGCTTTCTTGTCATTTCACACAAGCAAGTCACTCGTCAAGTAAATGCAGAAATAAAAGGCTATTTTGGTTCATAGCAATTAAACAAAAACATGGCATTAACTGGGCAACAAAGTTAAAGGTGGGTTTTCCAGTTATTAGATATGGTTAATGGATAAAATTAATGTAGTTAATGGAGAGCCTTTAAGGAATACTCTATCCAAAAATGTTGCTTACACCATGTACTTTGTAGCGAAGGCAGAGAAAAATTTTTAATGTCATGTTTTCGTGGAAAACAGAGCTAATAAATTTGTATGTATGCTTCAATGGAAGTGAGATTTTTTTTCTTGGATCTTGTGATATTGTTTGCTGTTTCAAGCATTGTCCACTGTTCTTTTCCATTGAAACATCATTATCTCTGTTACTCATGCTGTAAATAAATGCTCCTCAAATTAACACTACATTTTCTCCACTCACATACCTTTTGCTTAACCTTATATTAATATGCATTCATGAGATTTTGCAATATCATTCTCGGCCACAAATGACAAATGATCAAATGACATCCCAATACTAGGAACTGTGGCAGTGTGTGGCTGTTAATCATAACCATTTAAGTTACCATTTAAGCAGTGGTAGTAGCACAGAGATAGTTGTCTATTAACGAGTATTTTGAAGTTAAGAACCGAGGGCTTGTGCTCTGCCCAGGTGATGGTAGGGCCTGTATAATAGCTCCTATTGTCCATGAGCAATGGGAGCTGCTGTAGTAGTCATCAAGAATACTCTTCTTTGAGATTTGGATGCTTGACTGATGCCACTCTCAATACACCCTGTTGGCTGTTAGTGAAAATGCAAAGGGAATTTCTTTCTTAGTTTGGAGTTAGGTGACATGCTTGAAAATACCAATGAAGAATCACTGCAGCAGCGTAAGCATAATTGCTGTTTTTTTTTAAGTTTCCCCACCCTCCACTGTATTAAAATGGATCTGTTTCCATTAGTGTCCTGTTTGTAATTTTTTCGTGAAAGAGGGAACACAACACGGTGAGCTCTGAATATCTCCATCTGTTTATTTTACAAATACCACTCGGTCCTAATACTGTTCTCCTTTCATGCTTAAGAATGAACAATGCTGTTCCTGAAATTGATTTGCCCTTTACATTTCATTGAACAAAATTAAATTAGTTGTATATTGAGCCAGAATTTCAAAAGTTAACCCATAGAACTGGGATTTCAAATTTAAAAATGAATTTAGATGTACAGTGTAGCAAAGAATGTCTTATTTTACAAATGTGACTTCTTCCCAACTTGTTGAACCTCTGTAATACTGTAGCTTACCATAGAGGTTTGCATGCTTAAGAATAAGAAATAACATTGACAGTTTCCATGGGAACAGCTACAGTATAATAATAGTTTGGCCTTGACCTTTGTGTGATGAAAAATTCCTTTCAAAATTTACATTCTAATTAATAAAGGCTTCTGGATCTCTCAGCAGCATGTGCCTTTTGTGGCCTGGAGATCATGACAGGAATGCAGACCTTTACCAGAATAGAATAAAAAGAGAAATGTATTAAGTCAAGATTAGGTGTGTCGTACTTCCTTTAGTATTTTAGAACCTCTAGATAAATTGGGATAAAAGTATAACTGGATGCCATAAAATGATTGTCATACATATGTAATAACAACCTCCTCTAAATAGTGAGTAAACAAAGAAAGTGTAAATTAAATTATAATATGAATATAAATTAAATGTAAGCAACTACTGTATAATAATATTGCAGATCACACTGAACAAACTAGTTCTAGTTTGCCATATTTTCAGATTTTTATTAGAAACATACATAATGAAAATATTGCTATAGAATATTAAGAAACTATGAGGAATTAAGCAATTAATTGCATATGGAAATATATATAAAAAATAAATAAACATTTACAGTACACTGAAGAAAAACCATAACAGTAATATATAGCAAACTGATCAGCAGAAATAATAAAGATTTTAGTAGGCAGAACTTTGTATAACCCAACTTTCTGTTCTTGCTACAGTAAGCAGTCACACCAAAAAGGCATAAGGTAGCTGAGTTTTATAGAAGCCATCTGTGCAAATAAGACAAAAACAAAATTTACAGCTGCATTAAATCAGAATTGGATGGTCGTACAGATTAACATGCAGTGGAAACAGAGAGAAAAAGAATATCCAGTGATTTATTATGTTTCTTCCTCAGAAAATGGACAGAGAGACAAACAAAATCATTTGGCTGGTTCACAAGACTTGACCCGTATCTTTCAAAGACACTTGCTTCACCAGAGTAACTAGACTGGTGTCTCTGAATTACTGCTAGGAACTGCACTAAATTTCAGAAAAAGATAAGAATTTGTCCTACTTCAGAGTAGGAAATGAGAAGTATTTATGAAGCGCCCTGCATACACTCTGAGTGAGGAGTGTACCTCAAGCCTCAAAACGGCACTCATGATGACATTTTGTAGTTTCCTTGGATATCATAATGACAGTTTGTAGTTTTTTGATACGAACGCTAAGGCTTCATCAAAAAATAATTTTGATATTAATGAAAGAAAAAAAGGAAAATATAACAAACTAGGATGTTGTGCTAAGTTGCGTATAATTGTTGCCACTTCACATCAACATCAAAAATGAGACTGTAACAAGCACTTAGATGGAGAGACTGAGACAAACACACCTCATATAAGAGTAAAGCCTGATTCCTGGCACATTTATTTAACAATGAATGATCCACAGCTGTACTTTCAGAAGTATTGCCATCCTGAAGTTATGGCCAAGAGAAATGCCTGGTAAAGTAACAGTTGCTAAAACTAGCTACTGCTGTAAGTCATGCTCATTCTTCCAGTGTTATCGATCATATTCTGCTGTGGCTTACCACACCTCTCTCCGTGATTACCCTTATCATCTGAGAGATGGAGAAATGTATGAATCTGTGTATTACCTTGCGTGTTATAAGGACATTCAATGATGCGTAAAAAATTTGTGGTTGGTTACGACGTACCTAAATAATCCCTATTGTTAAGCTGCATTTAGCACTCAACGTTATGAACACTTTCATTTTGGGAAACAGTGTATGGCTTCTCCTCATTAATGGAGCAATCATGTAATGTACTGTACAAGATTTATTACAAACTAGCTGTGTAAGCCCATGCTGTAAAAAGCACAGGGTCCTAGAAACTATTGAAATTTTTTGATGAAGCCTTAGCATTTGTATCATTGCAACCTCTCCTAGGAGGTTTCATTTTGCTGATGTACTTACATTGTTTGCGGCTAAGTGACTGTCTTTCTTCAGAGGTTTAGTTTTGCTGATGTATTCGCCTCGTTTTTGTATTAGCGGCAGGACGAAAAATAAAAGGGATATCATTTTGCCGATGTGCTCGCCACTCTTCTATAATAGCGGATAAGTGAGTGACTCTCTTTTCGGATGTTTTGTTTTGCTGATGTGCTGGCCCCACTTGCATATCCTTGGAGGTGGAGCCCTTAGCCTGACTCCACCTCTCACTTCCGGGCGGGACAGACAAACACACACACTTCCACACGCAGACATTTATATTTATATAAGATATTATTTCATATCTGTTAAATTAATAATTTTTATGAGTTCATTGTTTGGTAGTGTTTCTGTCTTACCTGGAATAGGCGTGCCGATTTATTCTTGAATGCCATCTTCTGGCAGCTTTTAGTGATTTAGGACAGCTCATGAGCTCCCCTGATTCCTGTTGAAGTTAGGAGTAGTTTCCCAAATTAGGAATATTGTTGAAATGCTTTACTTCTACTCCTAAGTATAGGATCAAATTTGAGTCACTCTGAAAGTAGGGATTTTTATATCTATCTTTAGCATATCAAGGTTTTTAGTGTTCCAGCGAGTGAGAACACAGTAGTGGGGTAATGTTGCACAGCATTTAGCACCTCACCTTCTTCCCTCAAAGGCCTGTGAGACAGAGGGCTTCTCAGCGTTTTTTCAGATTGAACAGGCACTATACTGAGACATATGATTAGAAATTAGTACATTAGAGGGTCAGCTCAAGTTGGATGGTTGGGAGACAAAGTCAGGGAGGCAAGGTTGTGTTGGTTTGGACATGTGCAGAGGAGAGATGCTGGGTATATTAGGAAAAGGATGCTAAGGATAGAGCTGCCAGGCAAGAGAAAAAGAGGAAGGCCTAAGAGAAGATTTATGGATGTGGTGAGAGAGGAAATGCAGGTGATGGGTGTCACAGAGAAAGATGCGGAGGACAAGAAGATATGGAAAAAGACAATTCACTGTGGCAACCCCTAATGGGAGCAGCTGGAAGAAGATGTTTTATTTTTAAACAAACAAATACTATTAAATTAAGGAAAATAAAGTTGAGTTTATTCCCATCTATTAATCAGTGATTGTCTGTTCCATCCCATAATATGCAATGAATATCTCTAGCTAAGAAGTCAGATGTGGTCATACACACCTTATGTGTTCTCTAACTCCTTTTCTTTTGAAGTCTTCGAAATATGCTTTCTCTTTGATCACATCACCTGCTGACAATCCCGTATTTTGTAAAGGGCATTGGTCCAAAGTGTCACATTTATTGGAAGGCTGTAGTTTTTCTTGCTTATTTTGAACAATGAAGTCATAAGCATGGTAAGCTTTATAGATGCATTGCAAGCAAACAAATTAAAAATTTGGAATAATAAGAAATAGCTAAAAAAGCATTTGCAGTATAAATGTGTATACACAGCAGTCAGAATATTTAAGATACATTTGAATATGTTTGAACTTTCATTTTTGGCTAATATGACAGACCTAGGGGAAGCAAAACAAAAAAAACTTTTAAAGTAGATTTTTCACAGTTTCAGTTTGAAGTCGACCTGTAAAGAGAAGTTGTGCAACATACTGTATGTGAAGTCACAGTCATTATTTTTTCTATAAGAGGGACTGGGAAACGGAACAGATTGTTAGTTTTTCTGTTTTTAGTAGAGAAATAAATGACATTGAAATGTTTTTTAAAAATGTTATAAGCATTCTTAAGTATTTGTACAGTAATCCCTCACTATATCGCGCTTCGCCTTTCACGGCTTCACTCCATCGCGGATTTTATATGTAAGCATATTTAAATATATATCGCGGATTTTTTGCTGGTTCGCGGATTTCTGCGGACAATGGGTCTTTTAATTTCTGGTACCTGCTTCCTCAGTTGGTTTGCCCAGTTGATTTCATACAAGGGACGCTATTGGCAGATGGCTGAGAAGCTACCCGGCTTACTTTTCTGTCTCTCTTGCGCTGACTTTCTCTGATCCTGACGTAGGGGGATTGAGCAGGGGGGCTGTTCGCACACCTAGACGATACGGACGCTAGTCTAAAAATGCTGAAAGATTATCTTCACGTTGCTATCTTTTGTGCAGCTGCTTCCTGAAACGACATGCTGCACGGTGCTTCGCATACTTAAAAACTAGAAGGGCACGTATTGATTTTTGACTGAAAAACAAACTCTGTCTCTCTCTCTCTCTCCCTGCTCCTGACGGAGGGGGTGTGAGCTGCCGCCTTCAACAGCTTTGTGCTGCGGTGCTTCGCATACTTAAAAGCAAACAGCCCTATTGACTTGTTTGCTTTCCTCTGTCTTTCTGACAGACTCTGTTCCTGACGCGCACTCCTTTGAAGAGGAAAATATGTTTGCATTCTTTTAATTGTGAGACGGAACTGTCATCTCTGTCTTGTCATGGAGCACAGTTTAAACTTTTGAAAAAGAGACAAATGTTTGTTTGCAGTGTTTGAATAACGTTCCTGTCTCTCTACAACCTCCTGTGTTTCTGCGCAAATCTGTGACCCAAGCATGACAATATAAAAATAACCATATAAACATATGGTTTCTACTTCGCAGATTTTCTTATTTCGCGGGTGGCTCTGGAACGCAACCCCCGCGATGGAGGAGGGATTACTGTATTGTGTTCTATTGTAGTGCATTTTTTAGTCTTTTAGAGCTTACTTATGTGTAATTGGGTATTTGAACTTGACCACATCATTTTGAGTAAGCAAGTAAAGCTTTGCACGCTCTATAATAACACCATCACTTCATGTCCAGTTTTTACAAACCAGCTAAGCTAGTTATCATCATGTTTTTACAGCCCCTATCCTTCCATCACCTATGACAGCTCAGCAATATATTTTGTTCATTTTCATTTTTTCTGACCCTACCCAAATTCCCATGTTCCTTCGCAACATGTAACATGTGAAAGTCACATGATAAGAGGTGGGAAATAGAAGAGGATTACTAACTTCAGTCAGTGCGTTGTCCCCTATCCCGATTTCTTTTACTTTTGTTAAATTCTTGAAAAAAGTAAACTTGTGTCATATCTGTATCTTTTGTGAAAGTGTTTATTTTATATTTGGACTTCAGTCTTCACACATTATACACTTCACATCAGCATTTGGCCAATTATTAGTAGAACATGAAAAAGTTTCTATTCTAGTTATGTGTTCAGCATTTCTTGCCTCACATTTCCTGTCACCCTACATTTACACAGATCGTTGTAGAAATGGAACACATATGAGATGTATGTGTTCCAAATAACTATATGTTATTTACCCTATACAGTTCAAGGCACCTCAAATGCAGAAAAACAGACTTGAGCTGGGAGAACTTTGTGTACGATGGGGATGGGATAGCAGGCTGCTTGTTGCTTGTGCTGATCAACACATTTATAAAACAAAAGACACTAATGAAGAGGTGCGAAGGAATTTAAGGTGGCCCGGGATTACAAGTTTTTTCGTAGGCTTAAGGGATTCTAGTTTTTAATTCTGTAAAATGTGGCACATTTAACAGCTGTTGAAGGTGAGAAATCAGGGAAAATACAAATACGGTTATTTTCAAATATAATCTCGTTTCAGTCTGAGAAGTGACATCACATATAATTTTGATTGTATTTTGTCGAAACGCACAATGAGGCTCCTAGGTTTTCAGGCATTTGAGCCACATATGTAGTAAGTTGCTGATACCTCTGTCTGATCTGAAGTCCTCTCCAATTATTTTAGAGAATAGTTCAGCAATGAATTTCACTGGGTTTGGACTTTCACAGTTTTCAGACAGAGTTTCAATTCTAATATTATTCCTTCTCTATCCAACTTCCAATACAGCTAGCCTGTCTCCAAGTACTTTGCATTCGGAATTTGCAGCTGTTCCTTTTCCGTCAGTGGTAGATGCCAGTTGTTCAATTATTTCAAAATTTTGTGAACATTTGCTTAACGTCTTCAAGCTGAGCAGCAAGTGCTCTAAATTTATTCTCAAGCTTACTTGCATTTTCCTGTATTTTTTTCTCAATTTTTTGTAGCATACCTTTAAAGGTTGCCCCAGAAAGATTACTTAAATGTTTCTCCTCATCTTTAATATCCTGAAGCAGCTTCTTGTTTGTCTTGTTTATGTCCATTACACATTCCCTTATATAATTTGTAACCTTCTTTATAAAACTTTTTAATTCTTTTATGACCCCCCGAGAGCATTAGTTATTGCAGTAATCATTGTAGTGATTGTTAGCTTCAGCTCGGACTGTTCGTTTCAATCTTCTTCGTGCTCCATGGGAACCCAGTTGCAGACGGTGCCTCCAGCTTGCGGGGGGTAGTTGACAGTGCTGATAGTAAGGTCATTTTCAATTTCAGTGAACATTCTGGAATCAATGAGTTTTCCTGGCCCATCTCACTTGCACTTTCACTATCGGCTGGAGGCAATGCTGCAGCGTCAGGTTCTGGGAGACGTATTCTTTCGCCTATCTGTTCCAGGTCAGTCTCTGGCAGGCCATACCTTGAACTTAAATTTGAGGCCTCTTTAGACTTAGATGAAGTTTTAGCTGTCTTTTCTGTTTCTTTCTGAGCCCTTTTTCTGCTATTCATGCATGTATATACTTGCATTTACTGTAATTAAAGCCCCTCACATTCAGTAAATGCAGCATACCGGGAAGATGGTAAAAAAAATTAAAATAATAATGCTGCTAATGGAATTCCGCTTCAGACGTCCATCTCCTAAAATGGACGAGACCAAACCCATGAATTAAATACTAATATTAAAGTAGGGTACATATGGACCTGCAGATATATGTTTTCTGAAATTTTCTGTTTATCATTATTCTTGGACTTTATTTTAAAATGTTGTGCTCTCCCTTTGATAATCCCTTTGGTTTATGTTTTGCTCAATAAAAACAACATTTTCATGTAGTTTGAAATTTTCTCATTTTGTTCAAGTACAAATACAAAACATAAAGATGCCCTTTGTCACAAGATGAACCATTTTTACTGATAATGGGAAGATGTTCCTTTGAAAATTTTTGGCTTTTGTCACAGTGTGCAATAAACATCAAGAGCTTATTGACTTCCTGAATACAGTGAGTAGTCATGCCAGAGTGGAGCAAGACATCAAAAGGACAGATTGTGGTGATCTCTTGACACATATGTCTAGAGCTACCTCCATATAAATAAAAGTGCTACGGGCATTATTAAGTTGACACATATGTCTAGAGCTACCTCCTTATAAATAAAAGTGCTACTGGCATTATTAAGTGAATCCCATTCATACTGGCCTGGTTTGGAAATTTACCAGTAGGAAACTTACAAACCATTGCAAAGTTTAATAAGTCTCAAAGGAATCAAAAATGAAAACCTTTTTTATTTGATTTAATATAACATACAAGGTAGGAACAAACACAGGAAGGACATTTAGAATATTTATTAATGTTATTCCTTAGCAGGGTACCTGATGCCACCCAGAACCTTTATATTAAAATGACATTTTCGCACTTAGGGAGGTCAAAAAGGGTGGTGGAATTTTTTCTTAAATACAGTGGAACCCCAGTTTACAAGCAGCTCGGTATACGAGTAATTCGGTTTACGAGCCGCGATCCGAGCAAAATTTCTGCCCGGTGTACGAGGCTTGCCCGTTTTACGAGCTGAGCTCCGAAACGTCACTGCTAGTTTCCGCTTCACCTTTCTTACCCGGAAACCTCTACCCCTTCTACCCAGAGCCATATCATACATATTGGGCATTAACCATGTCTTCAAAGAAGGTAGGAAGTGGAAAGGACAGCAGCAAGAAGAAAAGGATGCTGTCAGTCGAGTTGAAGCAGGAAATTATAGAAAAGCATGAGAGAGGTGTGCGTGTGATGGAACTTGCCAAAATTTACGACCGCAGTATGTCCACGATATGCACAATACTAAAGCAAAAGGAGACCATAAAGAGTGTAAAAGTAGCAAAAGGCATGACCGTAATTACACAGCAAAGGTCGGCTATCCACGAACAAATGGAAAACCTGCTGTTATTGTGGATAAAAGAGAAAGAGTTGGCAGGAGATATACTTACTGAAACAGTCATAAGCGAGAAAGCTCGCATCATTTACAATGACCTGAAGCAGAAAGAACCATCCACATCTACGGATGTAGTAGAACCAGAATTCAAGGCTAGTCATGGATGGTTCGACAGATTTAAGAAGCGATCAGGCATTCACTCTGTCGTAAGACATGGCGAGGCAGCAAGTGCAGACCAGAAGGCAGCTGGCGAGTTCATCACACGTTTCGCGCAGCTCATCGAGGCAGAATGTTACATCCCCCAGCAAGTTTTTAATTGCGACGAGACGGGGCTTTTTTGGAAGAAAATGCCCCGCAGGATGTACATCACAGCAGAGGAGACGAAGATGCCAGGACATAAGCCGATGAAGGACCGCCTCACCCTTGCATTGTGTGCAAATGCTAGCGGTGACTTTAAAGTGAAGCCACTGCTAGTCTATCATTCAGAGAATCCTCGAGCCTTTAAGACTCACAGGATTCTTAAAGAAAAACTGCAAGTGATGTGGCGCGCCAATCCAAAGGCATGGGTTACGCGGCAGTTCTTCATCGACTGGGTAAATCTCTGCTTTGGACCTGCGGTGAAGAAGTATCTTCAAGAAAACAAACTGCCTCTGCAAGCGTTACTCGTCCTCGACAATGCTCCAGCCCACCCGCCCGGTCTCCAAGACAACATCCGGGAGGAATATCAATTCATAAAAGTCCTCTACCTCCCACCCAACACGACTTCAATCCTGCAACCGATGGATCAGCAGGTCATTTCCAATTTCAAAAAGCTCTACACGAAGCATCTGTTCAAACGATGCTTCGATGTGACAGAAAATACGGAGCTAACACTCCGAGAGTTTTGGAAAGAACATTTCAACATCATGCAATGCCTACGCATGATTGACCTGGCGTGGAAAGAAGTGACCAGAAGAACACTGAATTCTGCATGGAAGAAGTTATGGCCTGATGCGGTTGCAGCGAGGGACTTTGAAGGATTTGGTCTTGATACCGAGACCGAGATCGAGACCGAGACCAACGTGCCCGACGTAGATCCAGTGCATGAAATCGTGTCCCTCGGCAAGTCGATGGGTCTGCAGATTGACGAGGGTGATATCAACGAGCTTGTCGAGGAACATGAGGAGGAACTCTCAACACAGGAGTTGCTTGAGCTGCAGGACATGCAACGTACAGAGGCTCTGCAAGAGATCAGCGGTAGTGAGGAGGAAGTCGAGACAAAGAAAATTTCGACAAGTGAAATTAAAGAAGTGCTGGGAATGTGGGAGAAGGTTACAAGTTTCATTGAAAAGAAACATCCAGAAAAAGTTGCAACTAGTCGTTCTGCAGCAAATTATGATGACACCTGCTTGGCTCACTTCCGTAAGCTTTTAAAAAGCAGGCAAAAGCAAACGTCGTTGCATAGGTATCTTTGTACTAAAACTGAAACTGCTATAAGTGAAGGTGCCGAAAGTGCAGCCAAAAAGGCAAAAACAGATGATTAGCATAAAAAAAAAATCATACGTACGTAATGTTAAGTGTTAGGCTAAGTTTAAAGTTAAGAAAGTTTATTTTTTTACAATTCATGTACGTACGTACAGTTAAGAAAGTTCAATTTTAGTTTTTTTTGATGTGAAGGTGCCGAAAATGCAGCCAGTCCTCCCTCCCTCCCTCCTCCCTCCCTCCTTCCTCAGCAACTCTCCGTTATCTGCCGCCAAGGTAAGATTACATTTTCTTAAGTTGGTTTATCTTTTATTTAACTATATTTACTAATACAGTATTTTGATGTTTGTTTCTTATTTAAAAACATGTTTTTTTTCCATTATTTATGATATTTTGGGGACTTTTTGGGAGGGCTGGAACGGATTAATCTCATTTCCATTATTTTAAATGGGGGAAAATTTGTTCGGTTTACGAGCAGATCGGGTTATGACCTCGGTTCTGGAACGGATTAAACTCGTAACCCGGGGTTCCACTGTACATATGTGTTACCTAGATTATGTGCAAAGTAAAAAGAGTTATAGTCACCCAAAATATAAAAAAAGTGTTAGTATTATAGTATATAATATTTGCTGCAATAAACTGCTATAGTATGGTCGAAATTTAACATCTTATTAAAGAAAGAAACATCCTCTAACAGGACAATTCAGTAATCAGGCAGGAGAAAAGCTGTTCATTGTATCTTTTAAATACTCCTCGGCAAAATGCTTTGAAGGGAATATTCTTCAAAAGCAGTCTGTTTCAGAATGATCAGAGAAAAAGAATAGAGGTTCATTTTATAAAATATTGAATTTACATAGATTGTCAATTAATTCATACATTTTACTCTGGTTGGTTCGTTGGTTTACACCCAAATGATTTATATAAAATAAAAGTATATTATATTATATTATATTCTGGTTCTTCTTATACCTTTTGAGATGAGCTAACACCCTTGAAATTTCTGTGCATATAATGACTGTCCATTCTCGTTTATAGGACATCTGCTGATTTCTTAGTCATCTCTTAGTCATCCTTCAGTACATTTTGTATATTACATGAACATTTCTTCTGGTACATTCTTTATTTACTTGACCATCCCAGTATTTTTCCTAAACCAATTATTATATTTCAGTGTACATTTTGTTGTTCACTTGACTTTTATCTCGTTTCAAACATTTATTAACCCTTCATGCTATTTCTTAAAGATGAATGCTATGTTACCCTAAAATTATTCTTCCACAATAGGTACAACTGCATTTAGCTACTTTTAATTATGATAATCCATCCATCCATCCATTTTCCAACCCGCTGAATCCGAACACAGGGTCACGGGGGTCTGCTGGAGCCAATCCCAGCCAACACAGGGCACAAGGCAGGAAACAATCCTGGGCAGAGTGCCAACCCACCGCAGGACTAATTATGATAATGATAGTGGAAATAAAAAAAAAAATCATAAAATTGAATGTATTACAAGGAACACGACGGGGACGTATTGTTTTCATTACATCTTTATATTTACATGGCATGTTCAATGTTTACACATTATTGTTAAACTGATGATGTATAAATTAAAATAAAATTAATAATAGTTATTCAAAGTGCGTTATATTGAATACAGTTTTTAATATCGTGTACACATTTGTATTTCCATAATACAAAAAAATCGGATGGTTGTTTAAATAAAATAATATTTAAGGTTGAGTAATTTTGATCAAATTTCATATCTTTTTGCTTTTTATCATTATAAATATCTATACAAAATTTGAATCATCTATCTGTAATTATAATAATAATACATTTTATTTATATAGCGCCTTTCCCATGCTCAAGGTGATTTACAGAGTTTAAGAAAGAACGGCAGGGTATACAGTATATAGCATTGTACTAAACCAGATAAATAAATAAAGAAGAGTAAGATAGTAAATTCAGAGAAAAAAAGCCTAACAGACAATATAATTGATGGTCTAGCACAGCGGTTCCCAAACTGCGGTACGCATCGCGGTCCCTGAAATTTAATTTATCTGTGCAAAACCCTTTATGACAAGCCTGTTGTGAGCAAAAACCAATGAAACTGTTTAAATACAATAATACGTGGATTCCCAAATTTAGTGTGATGTGAAATTTCGTCATCTGAATAAATAAAACCTATTATTCGAATCAGTATTTAGTTCATTTAACGCTACCATATTTCTGCTTTTCGCGGAAGTCAACTTCTACTTCTTCACTGTTTCAGCTTTTGGTCACTAGATGAAAGCACAACACCAACACTATTTAGTCTTCGGTAACTCTGCCTCACAGAAACCGCTCGTGTTTGTTGTTATACGTGCACTGCCACTACACAGTTGTACTAACATAAATTCATTCAATATTGTAGTCAATGTCGTGAATTTGCTGTATATTACCTAATTAAGAATTAATCATTCAGTGCAGTACTTCCTTTTTAATTTTTTTGTTAAAAATTCGGGTGGTACTCAACGCAACTCACTTAACCTCAGGTGGTACTTGACGTCCAAAAGTTTGGGAACCCCTGGTCTAGCACACACACATACAGGTTACATGAGCATCTTGACATAGAGGTTGACATAGTTTACTTGAAAATTTACGTAAGTATTCAGTTAAAGTACTACTTTAACTACTTTGGGCTCAAAATTTGATAGGATTCCTTATTTTTGATATAAAGCAGGTGTACAAAATCTCAAAATGTTTTCAAGTTACCGTGTTTAGACACAGACAGACGTAATTTAAAAAATTGTATTTCGGGCTCAGGAACGTCTAAAACATTAAGATTCATCAAAATCTTGAGGTCAATTTTTTTCACCATTCCTGCACTTTATACTATGTATACAAGAAAGTAAAAACACCTCATTTGGGGCACTTCACTAATAAAATGGCAGGGTGGTCACAAAATAAAATTCCCCCAAGTTGAAAATTTTCAAAATGAAACATAGCCTATATTATTCCTCTATTTAAATGAGGAACCTGTGCAAAATTTGGCAGAGAGTGACAACGGTGACAATTTCCACACAGAAACAAAGGCACACATTAAGTTTTATGTGTTAGATTTAGTAGATGCTTTTACAAAAGTGACTTACAAGCAATACATGCAATATGAGTAATTAGATTAGTACAATACAAATAATAAAATTAACTGAAGAGAAAAGAGGACATGATCACCATCTGTCAAGTGGGGTTTGACTACTCAAAAGCAGCACAAAACACTCTTCCAAAAACTTTTTCCATCCTCACTGACATTTGACTCTTTGCCTTGACTCATCTCCAATCTGCAAGGTCAATTGATTTTTTTTGGCAGGGGCTGTCCTTTCTCTCCCAGAACTTAACTTAGACATGATTTTACATATATTAAGGGTCACCTGGCTATAGCTCCCACTTCTGGACCCTGGTATATCTATACCACTTAGGCCTGAGTGGTCCTATTTCTTAGAAGCAGCTAGTTTTACAATTCCCAGATGGAAGACATTTACTGAGACTTTATGGGTGTGCAAATTACCTCAGCAATCTCATTTTATCATTGCTACCAGTGGATAATTGATTTTCAGGACTTACCACTGACAGAAGTGTACACCGATAGCCAGTGTGGATGTTCCTCTCTCTGATTTTTAGTTTTCTATCTTGCACCACCCTGACACTACCATTTATTTTGGCAACCCCCTGTCACTTAATTGCAAATTGCACTATTGCAAATATCATTTTAAAAATGTAACAGTGTGTATGTATATTTAAGTTTGTGAACTTCAAAAAGCCTCTTTTTATCTGCTGTATGTCCAGTGTAAATTAGCACAGTTTTGTCATGTAGGGTACTACGGTGATCCTATTTTCCCCCTTATAGTCTTTATTATCTAGTCTTAACCAAAATGTCTCAAATCCTATACACTTACCACTCTGTAATCAGAGTATTTCTACTACTTCCGTTCAGCACTTCCCAACCCCCCTTCTTCATCTATAACTTTAGGCAATTGGACAGTGTGAAAGAACAGGCAGGAGAAAGCACTACTGTACATTTTCAACTATGTATTATAGATCATACATTTTATTATTACTACTACCATGAAAGCAAATAGAACATGGCTTTGTAAACCAATACCATGCAATCTGATAATGCTAGATGTGTAGTTTCAGGTGGCACCATAACTTAATGTTGCATTTAATTCTTCCTGGTTTGCTCATCATCTGCAGAGTCCAGGGCAGCCTATTTTCTTCAGTTCATCATCTGATGTGCTTTCATCATGGCAGAGGGAGAGCATGCCTTTGCAAGGCTCTCTCTTTATCATCCCTGTGTAGCTCCTGACAAACACAAACCTTCCTGAACCATTCACCAGTGGAATAGCTCTGGCACAGCATCCCACCGCCAGTAATTTTGTTTCTTTTCAGTATCATTCAAACTAAACAACAAAAGGAAGGAAATGCAAGTCATTAACAAATAAATCTAGCCCTCTCTGTCACGTGTGGCCAGCAATTCAGTCAGTCAAAAGTCATTCCTAAAGCTTTGTTTGTCTTATCTTCCTTGCTCTTTAAATATTATAACACTTATACATATTGTGAAGTTTCTAGATTACGAAACACAGAATGAGATGTTACTATCCTTGTGCAAGCATGTACAATAGGTTCAGTTACGCTAGTCGGTGAATGGTGTATGGTAGACTTGGAGAAGTTTGTAGAATATTGGGAGGCATCATCAGTAGTGTTTCTCTGGCTCATGGGGTGTTTCGGCCTTTCACATTATACACCCTCACCAGAGGCGGCCAGCTATAGGGTGATCAGCCCTAAGCTTGCGTCCCATGCCCAATTAGTTATGAGAGTCGCTTTGGTGTCAAATGACTGACATCTCATGGACCTATGTATGGTAGCCTAAGCTTGTTACTTAGGGGCCCAGCAGGGGGCATTCCTCTTCATCCAAAGCCACTGGCTACTTCTCTCCGCTGCCTCTGATGCAACCTTGATGGCTGCGCGCTGGCTCTGGCCCCTAATTCCCAGGTCTGTCAGCAATTTGATGGTAGATGTTGCCACAAACCCTCTGCATCCAGCTTCCACTGGGCGATCTTCTGTGGACCAGCCGCTATGTTGCGCTTCAGCAGCTAACTCAGCATAGCGTAGATATTTCCGCTCGTATGCCTCATCCACAGAATCCTCCTAGGGTATGGTGAGCTCGATAATGTAACCCTTCCTTAAGGAAGGGGACCAGAGCACCATGTCAGGTCTCAAAGTAGTAGTGGCAATCTCCGGAGGAAACACCAACTGTTGGCCAATATCTACCAGCAGTTTCCAGCAGCATGCTAAGCACAGCTGGCCTCTCTCCGATGGTGTGGAGTTGCTCCTGGTAACTGTAGCACCTTCTTGGACAAAGGCAGTCGTCCATGGGTGATTAGATATTGGTGGTGAAAGGGCATTGATGAGAGATCGGTTTTCCTGCATTGTGGATGCAAGGCTCTTTAGGACCTGGTTGTGGCGCCATGTGTATCAACCTTGGGTGAGACTGATCTTACACCCTGTGAGTATATACCGGAGGGAGGCTGGCCTGGAGCAAAGGGCACACCCTGGATCTTCACCAATCCACTGATGGAGATTGGTTGGTGTTGGCAGGATGTCATAAGTGGCTCTGATGGTAAAGCTCAGACTCCTCACCTCCATGGCCCACACATCGTTCCAGCTAAGCTACCTCCTTTCGACACTGTCCCACCGTGTCCACTGCCCCTGTTTGCCAAGGAAGACTGCCTTGGCTCACCTTGCAGCCTCCTCTTGACGATGTACTTCCTCCACCACCATCCCCCTCCGTGCTTGAGCAGTGGCTTTATTCCAGGCTGGACGGCTAGTTGTAAGGCCAAGGCCTCCTCTTCCATGCT
The DNA here is from genome assembly GCF_900747795.2 of Erpetoichthys calabaricus. NCBI lineage: Eukaryota > Metazoa > Chordata > Cladistia > Polypteriformes > Polypteridae > Erpetoichthys > Erpetoichthys calabaricus. Next base: position 136,631,672 of record NC_041394.2, read on the forward strand.
GTATATTCCCCATGATATCAGCATATCTGAGAGCTAATATTGTCTCCTTCACCCCTGTTGCTGGTCTAAATTTTCGCCCAGTAGCCAAGGTTGGTGCGTTGCTCCTCAACACTTTGTCCTGAGAATCATTCAGTGTCATCTACAGTCGTGTTTTAGTGCACTTGTACTCATCTGTGTGGCTCCACTTTTTTCCTTGGTGAAGAGAGTCTTTAGGAATTTGAAGGGATCTTTGTAAAACTGATTTCTTGTTTGCTCTTTCTTCCTTCTTCGTTTCTGTAGATTCTCTGCTCTATGGAGGGATGCCAGAAGGATTTTAATGTCAGCTTGGAGAGTGCTTATGCCCTCCTTTTCCACTCCAGAGGCCTTCTTCCAAAGTTTCTTAAGTTGTCTACTTTCTTGAACGAGACGCTTAATTTCCTGTTGCCTCCTGGAAACTGGTGGGGTTGGGGCTTTTGGTTGTTGTATTCCAAAAACGTTCTGCCCCGTACTGATAAATAATGTCTCCCATTCTCTCCAACTTCTTATCCATTGTGCCTCGAATTCGCTCGAGGGTCAAGGTCAGGTCAGAATTCACCGTCTGCCACAGCTTTTTCTCCTCACCAAACTCTTTTGGGGGCTCCCCTCAATGAGACCACTTGCTCCAAGAGCACAATCATCGTGTCTGTGGAAGACAGCCTATCAGTTGCCGGGGCAACCACAGGCTCCCAGCTCTGTAGCAATTCGCTGAGAACACAAATCCGAAAAGATCGCGGTAGCGCTATGAGCACCTGCCATTGATGGGTGATGCAAGGAACATTATAAATGCCGGGAACAGTATTACATGGCCACTAACCTGGCCATGGCCCTGCCTGATTGCTGTGTATGTGTATAGGAGAGTGGTAGATCCCACTACAATAAATAACCATGCTGTTCCTGTTTCAAGCTGAATAAAGCTAGTTTTACTAAAGTACTGAGACTTAGCCTAGTGTTTTGGGGTGCAAGACAGGGACTCACACGTCACAAAAGTGTTTATCAATGTATATGCAACATGTCACTTCACTACAGGTATATAATCATTTTGGTTAGTTCCTCGCAACTTTATGCACAAAGCAGAAATCAGCCTTGGACTAAACATTGGTCCGTCAGAGGCTACACTAATTAAGCACATCTACAATCACTCATTAGGGGTCACGTTAAAGTAACTGATTAAATGAAAACTTGTGCCTTTGTAATGTAGGAAGAATATAGGGAAACCATACAAAATCCACACAGACACTTGACAGGCAGATTTTCAAACTCTGTACTCTGGTACTGTAACGCAACAGTGCTACCCTGTGTATCAGTAGCCTCCACAATGAGTCTAATTATCACAAATAAGTATTTTATGTTTATTTATTTGAGTGAAAACTAAGTGTATGGTGTATTTATTAGTCTAACATTAAACCAAATGGTACCATAAATGAGAAGCCTATGAACTCAGAAAACATTTCTGGTAGGCACAGTGTAAAATATTTTCTTACAGCCTTGATAATCTCTTGGCATTAGTATGAATTACATCATCAGCCTTTGAGCCATTTAGTTTTGTTCTGAATAATGTGCTAGACAAAGAGAAAAAACAAAATACAATATTCTCCAGTCCGATTCAGCACTGTGAAATGCTGGAGCCTATCCCCAAAACACTGAGTGTTAGGCAGGAAAAAGCCCTGGATGGAGCCCTAAACAATCACAGTATGGAGAAATACTATAACAGTTTAATTTTTTTTATTTGGCTTTGTTTCATTCTCTTTTTATAACCCACCGTGTCTTAAAGGAAATGTCACTGTTCACCAAAAGAATAACTTTCAAGCATCTCTTTAATTAGTTAGTAACAACAGCAAGAAAGCCTACTCAGTCTCCATGGTGCCTTTAATACAAGCTCATTGTACATCTAGTGCAGAAACTTCATCTAGATGGTTTGTGTGAGTCATTATTAAGGTCTTTATTCATCTCCACTTAATGGAAAACACATAGCAAGTCGGCCTCTAAGCTGATGTTAGAGTTACAGAACAAATTGTTAATAAGCAAAGCAAATTATCCTATAACGTTATGCAAAACAGTCCACAAGGTGCCTTTAAATGAATCGGTTCACTTTAATTTTTGTTAATAGATAAGCAGAGAGCTGTATTGCACTGTGTTTAAAATATAGCCTTTTCTTTTACATCCAATTCATATTTTAATCATGTGTCATTTTTCATTTATTTACCAAAACATACTGTATTTGAGTTATATTTCTCATAACTCAAATGAAAAAAAAGTACTGGTCTGTCTCTAAAGAACTCTCTGGACCTAAACCATGCCAGGTAAATATGCTCCAACTCCAAAACAGTGCTAACCACATTATGTCATACAAGTAAATACTCCACTTGTTGACAACAGGATATAGGAAGAGATGGATAGAGTAACAAACATCCATACTCGAGTAAAAGTGCAGCTACTTAAAAACAATCATGATTCCAATAGAAGTAACAAAACTCAACAATTTCAATACTTAAGTAAGGACCCATCCACTCTATTGCATTTTCATTTAAAAACTGATACTTTTATCTATGTTTTCACCTACTGTCCACACTACCGTATTTTTTACCCCTGTAAATTAAAATTTTTAAAAAACACTCTCCAGATCCATATACTTCTGAAAATGTAGTGTCAGTGTTTGGTGTGGACATAAACTTGGTTTTCTGAAAACTATATTCTAATCACGCTCTGATTGGTTTGTGCTTAATTTGTGGCTCTCCCATGAGTGGATCCTGCTCATTATAATGGCTCATTACTTGACTTCTTCACAGAAGAAAAACATTCTCCAAATAAAAGAGTTGTTTTCCATGTTGCGTGTTATGTTGCTTACCTGTATGCAAATAAATTGTGCTTTGTAATGTCTGAATTGCATAAAAAGCAAATTACGTTAACTATTGTTTTGCAATAAATACCATGGCTGGTGGTGTTACAGACTTCTACTTACTACAAAAATTAATGGCCCACGTGATAATCAGATAAATAACTGAGTTAACAACCTATAATCAACTTTTATTACTTAAATTTAATCTGTTCATTAAGGTGGAGTGCATTGCCCAGCAAAATTAATAACAAAGTGCTAAGTGAAGTGGATGAGTGTAGAATGCATCCAAAGTGAAAAATGAGTTGCATGCATTCAAACATTTATTTATTTCTTCTATAGAGTTAGTTAAACAAATATGAATTGGCACAACATTCGCTCCGATTGCAGTGGAATGCTTATAATCAATCATCTTGCAAATTAACATAGGTCTAAGCACTTGTTTTGTTTTTATTTAATAGCCAGATGACCATCACCCGTTCTGAAGACTGTTTCTTTCAACTATAATCAGTACATTAATTTAATACAGGGACAATTCGCTACGGCACCTTAAAGAATTTCTTTTTCTGTGAACACACTACCAGGTTTGTCCTGGGTATGACGTTAAACTGCATCCGGCACTGCAAGTGGTCCTCCAACTTGCAGGGAAATCATGGGTGTTGGTGGCAGGATTGGCACTCCAGCCACCGTAAAAAAAACTTCACAAAGCTCCGAGACGACAGAAAGGACTTCTTTTTGCTCTCCGCGGGAGTAGATCTGCTGCAGCAACCCATAGGAAGGCTGCTTGCATCATGAAGTGGATGGGGGAAAGCCCTTGGGAGCCCCATCCCTGGAAGAGTCGAAACCATTGGAGAGCCAATGGGGTCAGGTCTGTTGGAGATCGGAACTAGTGTGCTGCTGAGGTGTTGCCCGCTGCACGGCAGCACTCGGGTCCCAATTTGAGGAGTCCCATATGGGTGGGCGCATGGAATGTCTTGTCTCTCCAGCAAGATGATCATCTTCCTCTGCTGTCGGAGGAGCTGCATAAACTCTGCATTTCAGTGGCGGCACTCTCTGAGGTGCGTAGACCGGGGACTGGCAAGATCTCTGTAGGTGGATACACCTTTAATTGGTCTGTTCGGTCTGATGGCTGTCATACTCGGAGAGTAGCTGTTGCTGTAGTGGACTGGCTTCTTCCGATGGTGTCCGATGTCACTCCTTTCAACGAGCGCATTATGAGACTCAGATTACAGCACACCCTGGGTGCCTTGTCTGTTGTCTCAGTGTATGCTCCGACCGCGGTGAGTGATGTCAGGGTGAGGGAGACATTTTATTCGCAGCTTCGCTCGGTGGTTGATGGGTGCCCACGAGGTGACACTCCTCTGGTCATGGGTGACTTCAGTGCATCCACTGGCACTGACAGGGCTGGCTATAAGGACTGTCTCGGTCCCCATGGGTCTGGTGACTGTGGTGAAAGTGGCTCCATGTTTCTTGACTTTGCAAAAGGTCAGGGGCTGCAAATTGCTGGATCCTGGTTCCAGCGCCCAGAACCGCATCGTTGGACTTGGTACTCCAATACTGGTGGTGCGTTGAAGGAGATTGATCACATTCTCGTGGGCAGACGCTGGAGGCTCTTGCAAAACTGCAGGGTCTACAGAAATGCCCACTTTGTGAATTCTGACCACAGACTTGTTGTTGCTACTCTTAGGATCCAGCTTAGGTCCAGCAGATTACCACCTACTAGGACAATGAGCCTGGACTTCGCCAGACTCCAAGACCAGGCTGTTTCTAATGGGTTTGCATGCAGTTTGTGTGAGGAACTTGCAGATTTGGGTGCAACTGCCAATCTTAATGTGATGTGGGAGACCTTCCGTGACAAGACCCTGAAGGTTGACAAGGGTTATGTTGGTGTTACCAGTGTTCCCGGAAGGAACTGTTTCATCTCGCAGGGCACCCTGGATATCATCAAGAGGAGTTGCAGCACACGGCTCAATGGCAACTCTGGTCTTTACCGGGAACTGAAAAGGATGGCTGTGAGGGCTCTGAGGGCAGATAAAGAGGCGTTTGTTATCGGAATCTGTGAGCAAGTGACACACCATCTGTGGTCTAGTGACCCACGTCCTGCTTACAGGGGAATCAAAGCATTACACACATCTAAATCTGTTTCTTGGAGAGTTGCAGTCAGGGCAGCTGATGGAACAGTTCTTACAGATGACACTACAGTTGTGACCCACTGGGCTGGCTACTTTGAGCAGTTGTTCAAAGCTGATCTTCCGGCTAGGACGTTGGATATCTCTGGGTTCACGGTTCTTGAGGCTGTTCCTCCAATTATCTGTGAACCACCCAATCTCACTGAGATTGTACAGGTGGTGAACCAGTTGAGGGGGGGAAAGGCTGCAGGGATCTGTGGTATCCGGGGTGAACTTCTCCGGGCTGGTGGTAAGGCTGTCCTCCTGGTTTTGCAAGCAATCTTTCCTTCCATGTGGGAGACTGGCATCATCCCAACTGACTGGAAAATGGGACCTGTCGTCCCTATCTGGAAAGGGAAGGGTGATCGCCTGGATTGCAGCAGCTACAGGGGGATAACACTGCTCTTGGTGCCGGGTAAGGTCCTTGCTAGAGTTGTCCTCAATAAGATCTGTGATCACTTGCTCACCTACCAGCAACCGGAACAGTCTGGTTTTACGCCCAAGAAGTCTACCATCGACCGCATCCTGGCACTGAGGGTTCTCATGGAGCACAAACGCAAATATCAGCAGAGTTTCTTTGCAGCCTTTGTCAATTTTCGCAAAGCATTCGACACAGTTGATCGAGCTGCCCTGTGGGACATCCTGAGAGTTCGCGGGATCCCCTCGAAGCTGCTGGATATCATGGCCGACCTGTACACTGGTACTGTGAGTGCTGTGCAGAGTGGAGGCAGGACCTCTGTGTTTTTCCCAGTTGATTCTGGGGTTCGTCAGGGGTGTGTTGTTGCTCCTACTCTGTTCAGTGCTTGTATGGACTGGGTGTTGGGCAAGGTAGTGGGGTCCAGCGGCTGTGGGGCATCTGTTGGTGAAGAAAGATTCACGGATCTTGACTTGCTGACGATGCTGTGATCTTTGTGGCGCTCAAGACTGAGCGAGGAGTCTGAGTGTCTGGGCTTGTGAGTGTCCTGGATAAAAACCAAGATCCAGGCCTTTAATGACCTCTTGGTTACAGCCATCAGCAGTGTGTCTGTTTGCAGAGAGTGTCGACCTTGTTGAGAGGTTTACTTACCTTGGCAGTGACATTCATGTCTCTGGTGACTCTTGCTATGAAGTCAGTAGATGGATTGGGAGAGCATGGGGGGTCATGAGGTCGCTGGAAAGGGGTGTGTGGCACTCCCGATATCTATGCAAAAGAACGAAGGTCCAAGTCTTTAGAGTCCTGGTGCTTCCTGTCTTGCTATATGGTTGCAAGACATGGACGCTATCCAGTTACCTGAGATGAAGACTGGACTCCTTTGGTACTGTGCCTCTCCGGAAAATCCTTGGATACTGTTGGTTTGACTATGTGTTGCTCATGGAGTCCCGAATGAGGCACATTACCTGCATTGTGAGAGAACGTCAGTTACGGCACTACGGCCATGTGGCGCATTTCCCCGAGGTTGATTCAGCTCGTAAGATCCTCATTGTTGGGGACCCGAGTGGCTGGACCAGGCCAAGGTGTCGCCCACGTAACACCTGGCTACGGCAGATAGAGGGTCATTTCTGGAGGGTGGGACTGGACCGCGTGTCTGCCTGGGGGGTTGTAAACCGGGATCCCGAGTTGTTACATCATGTAGTGGGTGCGGCAACGCACTGTACCAGCGCATGCTTCCCAACTTGACTTGAATTGACACTACCAGAGTCCTGCATGTGCTGATAGTTTTGAAAGCACATAGGAATCAAATTTTCACAGAGCTCTGAATTTTCTACTGCACCATCCCTTCAAGGAGTTTGCTGACGATGCCTGCATGCCCATTGTAGACAAAAGTCACCGTATATGAGTCTTTGAGCGTTTAAGGACAGACAGGAATTCCTTTGTAAACAATGTGAAAATGCCAGTGTGGATGGAGATAGTTTTTGTTTAAAAACTCTGTTTTTAAATGAAAATGTGAATGAAGCCCAAAAGTAAATAAGTACTGAGTAAAAAGACTTCTCAAGTACTGAATTACTTCACAAGGCCTGATTTAATTAAGAACTTTTTTTTTTTTATTATTACAGATATTACAAAGCATATTTGAAAAAGTGCAAAACATTTGAGGGAGGGATAGGGAGAGAGAAAGTGTTTGTGTGCTTTAGAGAAAGTAAGTGTTCTTTTACATTTTTTAGGAATTATTTAACACTAGAATTACCAGAGCCTACGAAAAAACTCGTAGATCCGGCCCACCTTAAATCCGTTCACACCTTTCCACTAGCGTCTTTTGTCATCTAAATGTGCTGATAAAGACAAGCTGCCAGCAGCCGGCTATTCCGTCCCCCCACCGACTTAGAACGTGCACGAACTTCTCCCAGCTCATGCCTTGATTGATTATCTGGGAGTGAAGTGGAGTTTTAGAGTGGAAATAATAGATCATTATTTGGAACACACACATTTCATGTGTGTTCTATTTCTACAGTAATCTGTGTAAACACATTTTTAAAACAGAAACGTTTTTCATATATATAAATGTAATGAATTATTATTATTATTATTATTATTTTAGTAATATATATTACAAAATGTAGGCATAAACTATAGAATGTGTAAAGCCTGAGTTCCAAAGATCAAATAAACACTTTCACAAAAGGTTCAAAGATGATACAACGGTTTCTGTGGTGTAGCGTGTTAAGATTTGCTTCTCAGAGTGCAACAGCTTTGCCGTGTCTCACAGACCTGAGTTTGATTCCCTGCTGGGGATAGAGTGTTACTTTTTTTTTTCTTTTTAACCTCAAACAAAGAGAAAATTTATAAATTGGTATGCGCTGTCAGTTAATGAGATCGTTATATTTTCATGTGGATGCTCCTTTTAAAATATTTTTTTAACAATTGAGATTGCAATTAACATGAACAACTGTCGTTATATTTTCATGTGGATGCTCCTTTTAAAATATTTTTTTAACAATTGAGATTGCAATTAACATGAACAACTGTCCTTATAACTGTTATTTTTAAGATCCATAACACACAGACAGACAGATCACTGCGTAATAGAGAGACAGACAGGCAGAGAAGTCACTAGATATATAAATAAACAGGGAAGGCACATGTACTGAAAGAAAAAAAAGATCAACATGTGCGTTATTCCTGCTGCACTGAATAAGCTCACGCGCTCTAACATCACCCCTCCCCCCATCTGATTCTCTAAGTAACAGCACAAGTACAGACGCAAACAAAGTGTAATCAAGAGTCCCCGGTTCGATCCCCACTCACTCCTATATTTGCCATTTTCAGTAGCAAGCTGCTCTTTTTGTTAATATTATACAGTACACACATGCACTTGGTTTGTGTCTGTACTTGCGCTGTTACTTAGAGTCAGATCGGGGAGAGGGGTGATGTTATACTGATCCCATCAGGTCTGCGCAAAAATCTGCTTTGTTGTGATAGTACTCATGATCTCATTCTTTTAGTTACATCACAAAGCTTTTGACCTTGTACCAGACGTCTACCATCTCTGTTGGATAATTTCACAATTGTCTCATTCCACCAGAAAATGAGCCATAGGAATTTAAAACTCTTCATTTCAGAAAAAAAATATTTGCAAAAGAGTAGCCTCACTTAGGTACTGACTGTTATTCTTACTAAGCTGAAGACTGTACAAATGTGTACCAGATATTACACACCGTACAGGCCAGATGTTACAAGGGAATCATTTCCAAACAGCAGAGAAACAACCCTTACATCCCAAACTTGGAACATTCCATGGTTTGGCCTTATCTTAACAGGTATCAATGGAAATCACATAAAAAGAAACGAGGTACCTACTTGGCTCACATTTTAAACAGATTTTATAATGCATTGAATAAAACATGTTTTATTTTGCATGACCCAAAGTGTGAGTCATAATGTGTTCCTTTAGGCTGCTGTACATAATTGTCTGTCTGATAAGTTAGCAGTTCTGTTCTATCCTGTGAATAATACCATAAACCTAGGCATCCTTTTGCATCCTCTGTTGTTCACACATGTACTGTACGGTATGCTATAAAAGCACCATTTTCTTTTTAAATGGAAATCTAGCGCAAAAATAAAACATGATTTAGTTCGATTTCAAGTCACTGACTTCCCTGTGTTGATATCTTGCTCAGCAAATGAATATAAAAATAAAACATATTTTTATTTACACCAGCTGGACTACTAAAGTCTTTTTTAAGAGCATAAGTCACATACTTAAACACTATGCAAAATCCCTGCTAACAACAAGGCAGAAGTTACAGTATAATCAGAAACTGTTTCTTATTTTAAAAAATCACACATTTTAAAGAGTAAGTTTAGAATAATCAGTTAATGGAAAGTCAGGGTCTGAACATACTTCAGGAAATCTTAAAAGAAGGGAACAACAGTTGTCTAAATTGGGTGGCACAATGCACACACAAATAAGGCAGATGCCCATTTGGGTTAGTAGGCAGACAAGAAACATAAAAGAGTCAGACACTCTTTGAAAAGACTGCTTGGCTCTACAAACAATACATACATAAGGCAGCTGGTGCTTGGTTGTGCTTAGGACTGCAGTGCAGATAAGTAGGAACAAGGCAGCTGCCATTTGGTCGTGTTTCAAACAGCTGAGACGGGAAGCTTGTGTTTCTATGAGGATTGGTAAGTTTTCTAGAGAAAACATCAGCTGGTCATTAGTTGCACAGAAAAACAGAAATGACACAGCTGGCTTTTAAGTGAGCAGGTCAGTTAACAGACACCCAAATGCAACCCCGCTGTCTAGGGTTGGCTAGTTGCCCAAACACAGGTCAGCTGTCACCTTTCTGGACAAAAGAATTAGAAAAAATAACCATCAGCAGCTCAGGTAGATGACTGGATGACTGGCTTAATAGGATAGCCCACTGAAAATAAAGAAGCTTCTAATTGGTTGATGATGACCTGCGGGGCAAGTAAATAAATACAGGTAAAATTCCATTACAACAAACTGCAAGGGACCTAAAATATATTTTGTTGTAATGAAAATGTCATTGTAATGAGATTCTGTATTTGTTGCTATAGTGCTTTTTTTATCTTGCGTCCAGGCGTTTGCAATCATGCAATCATTGCACTTCGGGACACTCTTCGGCGTGTCATCCAGTTAGGGGAGGCCCCAAGAGAATTTAGAAACCTCACATTTTCTTGAATGAGTGCCGCATTAATAGGAATGTTTCTTGAATGAGCATCACTGAACCACATAAAAACGGCTTTTTCGACGTCTTCAAATGCAGCAGTTTGAATACATTTGCAACCCAAGATTTTTCTTCTTTTCTTCTCGGTCTTTCAAGAAAGTTGACAGTGTTGATGGCGAAATTCTGAATTCACTGGCAATGTCTTTTTTTTCTTTTTGCTGCAATCAAGAGCTGCAAAAATGAAAAGTTTTTTTTTCTAATATGAACTGTTATAATTTTTTCGTGTCTGCCGTTCCTATAGGAGGGTGACAATGAGTTAAATTCCAATGGATGTTTCATCAAATGTTGACGAGCGATAAGCAAAAAATATCAGTGAAAACCACCGAAAACAAAAACAGCAAAAAAAAAACAGTACGAGCAAAGTTCGAAGAAAGAATTTTTTTTACAATGTTTCTGTTTGGGGATTGTTGTGTACAGCTGAGCTGCGACCACAGAACTAACTGCTCTGTGGATGATTCATTCAGGCATTTCAATGTCTTTTGGGTACTTTGTTGTAATGAAAGTATCTGATGAATGTATTTCATAGTAACGAGATTTCTATAGACTCGTGTCATATGGGGAAACTGTCAGGACCATAAAAATACTTCGTTGTAATGAAAATTTCATTGTAAAGATATTCGTTGTAACAGAATTTTACCTGTACATAAAAACTGGTCATTTTTGGATTTCTACTCATTTCAGGGTGCCTGTCCCTACATTTAGAAACAAAACAAAGCAAAAAGAGGATTTGTTCTAAGCTAAACAAACTTACATAATAAAGTGTAATTTCTTTTCATTAGTTCTGCCCATGGTAATATTGGGGATAACTATTTTTTTTGTTTCTTTTCAGAACAAACAACATTTTAATATTTTGGAATAGCCATCACTTTTCCACCTTCAACAATAGAACACCAGATAAAAGCAACTCTAATGTAATGTGTGTATATAGTAATGACAAGCCACTATAATGTAATGTGTGAAAGCACATTTCCATGGCAATAGCACTAAGTGGCAAAATAATCCATATCTAAGGCTTAGGGTAAAACATATGCAAAATGAAATGATGGTAACAAAAATGCTAAAATAAAAAAAAAAGAAAAAAAAAGTTAATTACAGTATTGTCCTTAATGCTGACACCCTACAAATACTAGAGAAACACTTCCATGAGGTATGAACTCAACTCTCTTGAAATGCAGTCTCATACATCTTCCCAAGACGTCATCTTCCTAGGATGACTTCCTAGGTATTTCCTTCTAGTGCTGCTGTTTCCAGAGAACCCAGGTCTGCTGGTAAAACACCAAGAAGGAAAAATACCCTCAATACCTATGATAATGTGTTTTACTGTGTAATTTTGTTTATATAAGTACATTTTTTATTTTGTAATTGTATTTATGTACAATTTAATGAATGTCTTTTACCATATCTGCTCTCTATATATAAAATCCTAAGCCTAAAAGTGCAATGATTTTGTGCAACGATTTTATGTCACATTTTTTGTCACACTTTAAATCGGGCTTATTTTAAAACCTACATACTGTATATATGTTTGGTATCATTCTTTTCAGAATTTATCAAACTTTAATGTGATGTTGTTAGAGTTTCAGATTCTTATTCCGTTTTTAAAGAATAAACTAAAAAATATCAAGAACTCACATCCCGCGAGACTTTGTGCCAAGAGATTTAACCATGCCCGAGGCCGGAAATAAAAGACAAAGAGTAGGACAGCTGCTGTACAGGCTTTTAAATGTTTGAAGCGTCGAGTGGGATGCAGATCATGTGGTGCAGCAGAAATCCAGCAGCTGATCGAGCATTGAGGAGGTAAAAAAAAAACAGTATTTTTTTCCATTGTGTCACTGTTTAAAAGGGGGTTTCGGAGGAGCGACAGCGTATCCTTGGGGTGCGTTCAGCCCCCCTCTTCACAACACGAGCGGCAGAGATGTGAAGTGGCTGGCGTGTAGTGCAGGCAAGGGGGGTTGGCGAGCGAAGCGAGCATGGGGTAAACCCCCTAGTTTAGTAATAACTTTTTAAGGGATTATAATATTTGTAAGAGCCATTTCATAGTTACATAAAATTCATAAATATTTTACTAGATGACAATGCATAATCTATGGGAGGTTCCTATAACCCCCATATGTAGAATTGAATTGGTATATTCTTGCATTTCTAACAGCTTTGACTAAACTTTATTCTCAGTTAGTGACCAGTCTTGCCATGTGTAAGGCGTAGAGGGCACAAGATTTTAAACCATGCCAGTGCCTTCGTGCCAATAGGCCTTTTGAGTATGTGAAGTAACTTGTAAGAAAACAGCACTTATTTAAGTGCAGAACCGTACGCTTATAGTGTACAGAAGAAGAAGCTAAGAATCTTTAAGTATACCTGTATAAGAAGTTAAGAATCTTTAAGTATAGAAGAAGAAGTAAAGAACTTTTAAGTACAGAAATAACTAAAGTTTCTCATGAAAAGCTAAGTTTAGAGAAGATATATTTTTCCTTTGTTTGCCTTTTATTCTACATGTGTAACTACTTTTTTCTTTATTCTTCTGTGGATTATTTATTTTAATTTTCACTAAATATTTTTATAATGAACTTTTGGACTGAGATATTTCTTTCGGCACACGTTTTACCCGTGCTTGATCTCGCCTTATACTTCGGCGGCTACAATATTTATGAATACTTTATACATATTGTAAATGCCTTTTCAGACATTATTAATTATTATGACTTACTGTATGAATATCTGAAGGAATGAAGTTAGAGAATAATAATTATTTTTGAAATATTCCTGATATTCTTGATAAGATTTTTTTTCTTGATTATGTTTAAACTTAAGTTAAATACACAAACGTTAAATACACACTTTTATTTTATTATTGTTATTTTTTAATCATCAGGGTCCCTCGAACTCTGGATTGAGGATGTACACTGGGAAAAGTCTATATTAGGGCTTTTGTTTTTCCATTTCCCCAGCACTGGAGGCAGTGGCTGTCTTGTTTTTTGTTCTGTTTTTTTTATCCTGTTAGCCATCTTACACTGAACATCATCTTCCCAGTTTTTGCCCAGACAGCCAAACCATTAACTAGGCAGTAACTGTTTTATTTATGCCCAGTGAGTGGAAAAAAATTATTTGTATTTCTCATAAACTTTCACTGACTAAAACTTCTGGATAGTGGGAAATGATTGATATTATCCATAAAAATAAGTGTTAATAACTTATTGCTTAATGTGTGATGAAGAATTTGTCACTTTCTTGTCACTTAAAAATTAAATCAGTAATACAATGCACAAAGAAATGTAAAAAGTTTTTGTCTTTTCCCCAACCACTTTAAGTATAACAGATGATAAGGCAACAACATATGTTCTCTATCTTATTATTGATCAACTTTCCTAAGTATCACACTTATTTTGCTATATACACATTCAATTAAAGACATGTACCTTTTAAGTAAATTATATTGTAGCTAACAAAAAAATGACAAAGAGCATGATAATTCATTAATAAATAACAGATCAACTTGTATTTTTTTAATGTGTGATAAAATGTATGCACTTGTTTTCCATATTTCTCTTCCAACTGCCTAATTTGTACTTGTTTTTGTCTCCAGTTTCACAATAATAAGGATATGTCATAAAAAAATACAAACATTTGAATGTATTGTATGTATAAAAAATGCAGACAAGAGATTTCCTTTAACTTTGCTCATTGTAAAATTGTATAGCAAAAAAAGAATAGTAAAACAAAAGAATAAAGTAAACTACAGATGTTAATGACAAAATCAATAATTTTTGTATGAAAACTAGGGTCAGATTGACAGTATACATGATACATTTCAATAAAGGATACAACTAAAGTCATGTAAAAGGGAGAAATAAACAGCCGAGCCAGAGAAGATCTAAATGAAATGCCACTGAAGGCAGTAAAGACATTTTAGGTGATGTGCTGTCTCATCATGCGTGACGAACAATCCCTGCAGTTTTTCTAAGGTGATAATGCCTTTACTTCCTCTTGACAGATGTCCTTAGACAATGAATAATGTTTCACTGTGCATCCTTTACTACACAGGAACACTTAATGACTCGTAATGCTGGCTCTGTAATGACACTCTGTAATTAAGTGTTCACAGGGAGTCCCTCACATCCAAGCATAATGGCTCTGCAGTTGGAGTTAATTAAGTGTCACACAAAGAGCAAAATCCTACAGCCTTAAGCCTACAGGCAGCTGTATCAAACTAATAAAGGCTAATAAAGACATGATTAACTGTGCCACCACTTAAAGTTAAGAGAGTAAGCCTTACACTTTCCATAGACCAAACTTGGTGGTATCACCATGACTGTAAGATTCGGATTTCCTACTTTATTTGAACTTTTTAAGGGTGTTCTAATATTGTACTTCCTTGGAAGCCACCTAAAGAAAACAGGAGAACAAAGGTGTGCCTTACAATTACTGTTTTTCCAAAATGTGGGTAACCTGATTGAGTCTTAGAGCTTTAAGTTTAAGAAACTTTGAACAGTACAAGGATTGCTTTTGTACCTGATATGCAAAATATAAAAACAGGAAATTTATTGTATGGCAATTTGGTCTCTCTCAGTTTGTTCAATGTTTTGCCTCACTAGCTTTTTTATTAATTCCTTCTGCTCTATAAATATTTATCTATCCATCCATCCATTTTCCAACCCGCTGAATCCGAACACAGGGTCACGGGGGTCTGCTGGAGCCAATCCCAGCCAACACAGGGCACAAGGTAGGAACCAATCCCGGGCAGGGTGCCAACCCACCTCAGGACACACACAAACACACCCACACACCAAGCACACACTAGGGCCAATTTAGAATCGCCAATCCACCTAACCTGCATGTCTTTGGACTGTGGGAGGAAACCGGAGCGCCCATAGGAAACTATAAATATTTAGCTCGAAGTAAATGTTTCACATTATATACTTTATGCTTATATAGGACTTCTGTCGTATAAATCTGTATAGTATCCAACTTGTTAAAGAGCAGATATTATGTCTGCATATTACATCATCCTCATTAATGTTTATATTGGAGGAACCTAGCAATGGAAATGATTCATTCTGTCAAAGACACTTTAATGATGACTCACTCCAACCCTGCAGTTATAATATATGGTGACTTCAGCCATGTGACTTTGGAATAAATGACTTCTATCAAATAGTTTGATAATTTCAAATTTCTATCAGGAAACAACAAGCTTCACCTGCTGCATTCAAATGTTAATCTACTTGCAATTTTAGACAAATCTGACTGATCTTATTACCAGCTACAAGCTTGTTATTAGATGGAAACCTGTTACAATTTCATTAATAACAAAAAACAGCAAAATAATTTACAAACTTGAAACAAAGTGAATGAAAAACAGTAAACAAAACTTAAGTCAACAACAGATTCTTGAAAAAAAAATGATAGCTAGTTTGGCACAGCATATTAAGGAATGTGACATGGCTGTCTCAACAGCTAACCGAACACATGCAGTTAACTGAGACTTAAAAGCTCTAGCAACAACAAGACAACTGGCACTGAGCAGGATACAATCAGCTAAACAGAAGCAGGTATGCTGTCATTTACTGTTCTATAGTTGAAATAGCAGGAACAGGGCAACCACCAGTTACCTCTTCCTCTTCTTCTTTCGGCTGCTCCCATCAGGGGTTGCAACAGCAGAATATCTTCCATTTCTTTCTGTCCTCTGCATCTTGTTCTGTTACATCGGTTGCCATTTAAGATAAAAAGGAAAATGGCAATATAAAAGAAAAAAGCACTAAACTATTTCTTGACAGCTCTTACTCATTTCAGAGCTCATAGGTCCCTAAAACTAATAAATGAAAAAAACAAAGTTTTCATTTTGATCAAACAAACCTAAAAACAAAAGAATCCAAACTAAATACTGTGACCTGTTCTTTAAAAAAACATCTATTTGGCTGTATCAAAATTATCTTAATTTTCTCAGTTTCATTTCTTCTGTTTTATTTTGTTATATTGTAGGAAAATGATGTGAGAAGAACTGATTGATTGATATTAATTAATCAGTCAATTAATTCATTATCGAATTTGCTTTAGGTAATATCCATCCATTTTCCAACCTGCTGAATCCGAACATAGGGTCACGGGGGTCGGCTGGAGCCAATCCCAACCAACACAGGGCACAAGGCAGGAACCAATCCCGGGCAGGGTGCCAACCCACCTCAGGCTTTAGGTAATACTAGTAATTAATTAAACAATATGATAAGGCTCCCACTATATTTTCCTTACCTTTCCTTGAAGGAGGAGTTTCCGACCATTAGACCTACACTTGTTATAAGAAACAAAATAATATAATGGATTACAGAAATGCAATAACTGCATATATATTGACATTGAAGACAGGATGCAAGATGCACAAGACAGACAACATATAGCACAGAGGCTGTCAGTATACTGGCTATTTAGAGGTCCAATTTATCTTAGCACAAATACACAGTTTTACAATACCAACCTTTCAAGAATGGCATGTGATTTTGTGTGGAGTTGAGTGATGTTGCTCTGGGTTTAAGTGGAAAACTCTTCTTGTATTGGAGTGCACTCTTAGTGTTTACTACATGGTGCTTTGTCCATCATAAGGTGTGATGCTGCCTTCCTTAGCTCACTATTAGGGTCTTTGATGTGACCTCTGTGACTTTACAGAGAAAAGCATTACTCTTTCTGGCCTAAGAATGTAGGCATGTCTTGAAGTAATGCTGCTTTTCAGTCTTTTCAAATGTTGCTCGTACACTGGCACAGAGCTTGGCTTGGCCGAATGGATCTTAGAGCTAGTTCCGGGTATTCAGCCTTAAGGCTCTGTGAAGCATAGCTTCCAGGCCATTGAAAGTTTTTGAGCATTTTGGTCCACAGAGAGTGGGTGGCTTCTCACCCCAAAGAGAGAGGCTCATAAACTTTCATCTCCTCAAAGAGAACAGATGAGATGAATGCAGTTAGTTTTGATGGAAGGTGTAACTCTGGTGATTGGATCAAGGTCACTTTGAGTTAGAAATCCAGTGCCTGCTTATAGTTACATTATGTTTGTCTGTCACATCCAGCCAGAGTCCAGTTCATGGTTGCAAGTCTAAAATAAATGTTCATTTGCAGATCAGCCATTCACTTTAGTGTATATTCAGGAATGGAAGGGGGTGGGTTATTAGGGTGCAGTTGAATTTTTACATCCTTGTTAAATGTGTCTTGTGTGCCAGTAAAAGCCTAGCAAAATGCTCACATTGTCCTCCAGTATCTTACAGACAAAAGCACAAAGATGCAGGGGCTGCTGTTCATTCTACTAGTTTATTGACCAATATGTACAAAGAATCTGAATTCATAAGATCATTAGGCAGGATTTCAGCTCCTGTGTTCTTATCATTAGAGAATCAACTTTCCAATGATATTTCTCCTTCCCATGTGTGCGTGTAATATATATATATATATATATATATATATATATATATATATACATATATATATATTGATGTGGTTGGGTTCAGAAGGTGTTGGTAATAAAGTCTTATTTATTATGTGCATGTTTTTCTTTTCAAGGAGGCATATGCTGGGTTCATGTCCAAATGTCTATTAATGGTGTTTTCATTAGATAGCCATGTTTTGTTCCAGTTCTCTGGCACTTTTACTATTAGCCTTGAATTTTACTTCCACTGAGTCCCATTTAAATGTGTGTCCAGTCAAACTTGAATGTGTTTTGATGTTTGGCCCACGTATAAAGCGAAGCATGAATCACATGGTATTCTGTAAACTGCATTCTGTGTGTCTGCTGCCAATTTCTTCCTTTTAGCATTAAAAAGGACTGTGTGCAGAGTGTTTGTAGGCTTGTACACAATTTTGATGCCTGATCTGCACATGATATGTGCTGCACCTTCTGATACCCTGTGTTGATAAGGAAGTGTGTGCCAGGTGGGATGGGGGGTCAGGTTGGAGTCGATTGTTTACTTGGGTCTCTTGCGTCTCCTATTTAAGCTTTGTCTGATGAATGCCTTTATTAAGGTGGATATATATATATATATATATATATATACTTCGGTAAAACTTTAAGTACTGCAAAAATTGCATATTTACTCATTTACTCTTACAGTATGTAGCAAGACATTAACAAAGGCTTCTTTTTCTCTTTATTACGCTTATCAAACATCAGTAGTATCTCATAATAAGACCCTTTGATGTGCTATCATAGTTTCTGTAACTGTAGCAGTTTTTGTAAATGCCATTATGTTTATTTCATGAAATTCTATCTGTGCGTCAAATGCAATTTTTAGTTTCAAACTTCATCCATATAAATTTTTAAGTAAAGGGCCTGTCAAATCTTTAAAACATCCAAGTGAAAGTACTGCATTTACCAACAGATCTTTGGTACATTTATCATTTGGCATTTTGCAGGTTTATTTCTCTCGAATGACAAAGGCTTTTGCAAATTGCACAGTTTGTGACATTATGAAAAAAACTACCTCCTAAGCATTTGTTACATGCATTTCATAGGTCTCTCCCCTCTGTTTATTCAAACCGTGCTTATAGATTTGTCTTCAGTCACTATGATTTTATCATCTGAAAATGTGTCTTGGTGTTAAATCTCTCTCTTTATCATGTATATTAGGATAATGTGCAAAACAATATCTATACTTCACTTATTTGATCTCTGGAGATAAGAGAATCAGAAAATTTCTTTCATGTTTAGAACTCCACACACTCTCATAACATACTGTACATGCGCACCACTACAGTCGCCATCTTCAAATTTTTTTAAGTCAATTGTGTGGTTGTCATTTAGAAAAAAAAGAAAAAGTAAAAACTCAGGAATAAAAATAAGCAAAAGAGCTAAGCAGTCCACTCGAATTGCTATAGATCCCGACAGTTAATCTTTTTTGGACTTGAGTAGTGTTTTACTGTTTGCTTCACCTCTGTCATTGACTGTTTTGCTCTTGTTTGAGAACTTTGACTTTGCCTTGCACTGCTCTTTGTGAGATTTGTCTGTCTTTATCGACTATACTTTTATCTGTATCTTTTTGTTATTGTTAACTTCCAGTCGGCTTAATGATTTTAACTTGCTTTGATCATGTTTTGGTAACCCCTCGCTATTAGTCCTGCAGTATCAATTTTGCATTTGAATCTGTGCCATTATTATCCAGTGTAAACCCCCTGTAGTTCCTAAATGTTCATTTCATCTTGCAATGTCAACCACTCAATGGGAGGCATCTCATGAGAAGGTTTAATAGAACATCCCCGTTCTAGAGCTCGCCTACACTGACCTTTAACACATGTGATTGTGCCATGTTAGAAATAATGAATTTCAATTTCTCTTTCCTTCCATTGCTGATTTGCTACTTTAACTGCAATAGTTAACCTCCTACAGTGCTCAGTCGTGTAGGTTTTTAAAATCCTTCTCTCTAGCTATTTGTGATAATTATGTTTCCTTAACTTAATTTCTATATTTAATATTGTTATGGAATCCCAGGCCTGACCTTAATTCATGCAATTTGTACTCTTCATTGTGCCTGCACTGAGTGTACTCCATTTATCTTCAGGCTGGTGCCTCTATATTTTTACATTAGTGATAACAGTTTTTTACTCTGACCACCGAATAACACTACAGTACACTAATAAATAAAAAGGTAGTACTTGTCCTTTCTGTGGTATAACATGGGTATACTGTATTTCTTCCTCCTCACTGTCCCTCTGCCGTAACCCTGCATTTGTATAGCATAATTCCTATTAAAAATAGCACTCTTCTCTGCACCAGACTTTCCTGGATCCACATGCTGTCTTTCAGTTTTTTTTTACTTCTTGGCATATTTATGTATTTTGCATGTCATATCAGGTGTTTATGAAATGCCAGATCTGATATTTATAGGGCAGTTATTTCAGGAGGTGTGGTTTTTTGATATATGGCTCTAAAATTAAACCATACAACATGACTTTTTGTATACAGGTTATGAAAAGTGAGTATCTTGGTTGAGGTTGTACATTTGGGAATTCCCAAGACAGGGCACTTTTAAAGCTCAGACAAACATTAAGACAAGCCATTAACAATGAAAAACTTAAAAGTGTGTCACTGCAAGCAGCATACAGAGCTGTGCTTAATGCAGATGTGTTACTCACTTATGACAGGGATAGTGAATGGGAAAGATGCCAGTGAAACAGTCAAACCGAATTTCTAAAAACAGAAATATACTGAATGTTTTATTCAGAGTGCTCAGAAGGGATGCTCGGGAGCAAGTGCTAGTTATATATACTGTTTCAGTTTGTGTTGTCTGACCTATTTTAGAACTTAATGATCCTTTTTGTTTGACCTTTTTAATTGGACACATCTGTATCTCATTACCCCTACTAATTTCAGATTTGCATAAAAAGCAGTACACTTTGCTCTAGGCCAATTAACTGTGGAATTGAACTGTCTGGTTTGAACTCCAAACGCTGTGTAGAATGCTGTGCTTTTCTTTGAAAGGCGAGACATTTTGTTCTGTAAATACATAATTAGAAACAATTGGAAATCTATTTTAAAGTGCTTTCAGGGGACAGTGCCTTTGGGTAAAAATGGAGCTTTTAATAAAAAAATATGTTAAAAACAGTATTTTACAGCAAATTTACTTATGTCTAGCTTGTTTAGATCAATGGTTTCTGTTTCCCCTAGGTTTGCTCTTTTTGTTATTTAAAGGATAAATAATTTATTACCACTTTCCTTAGAAAGGCATATTTTCCTGGAAAAAATGCAATTTTTGTTTAGTATGTGACTTCCTACATAGACTGTGCAGCTTAAACAACAAACTGAGAACTGTATCAAATTGACACCCAGAATCTTTTTTTTTAAGATTACTAATAACCTATCAAAAATCCAATGTATATATTAGATATAAATATGAAATTTTACATGGAAATTTATTTTCATAAGAGGAGCATGGAGGCACACTGATTATCACTGCTCATCCACAACAACACAGTCCAGGTTTGAACCACTGACTGTGCTCTTTTTTGTGAACTTTGTAAGGGCATCTAATTCCACAGTAGCTTTTTCTGTGGTACTCTTGTTTTCTTCCTATGCCTTATCATCCATATTACTAAACGAGAATGGTAAACCGGATATGGACGCAGGGACCTGCCCGTGGACGCAAAAGACAGAGTGAAACGGGAGAGACTACGCACGTGCACAGGCGCCACACAAAGCCCCCCCCCCCGCACCAGAGCAAAACGGGAGAGACTACGAACCGTCAGAGTAGGAAACAAAGTAAAACGTCATAAAGAGGTTAAAGAACAGGGACAAACACATGGAGAGCAGGTTACAGAACAAAGCCTCCCTCCCCAGAGTAAAACGAGAGAGACTACGAACCGTCTGACATGCCGCAAGCAAGATAAAGCGAGGTCAGAAATAAAACACAGAGTAGGAAACAAAGTAAAACTTTATAAAGGGATTAAAGAACGGGGACGAACACATGGAGAGCGGGTTACAGATGATGAAAACTGGAATGCAACAGCTTCAAAAAAACCTAGGCACGAGACACATGCACACCGACATACAGAATATAAAGGCAGAAACAATGACAGTTAAACGTCCACACCACACAGCGGAGGCGGACCCGGAAGGTGCAGGCGCCTACATCGTGCGTCGGAAGGCGCGGTAAAGTACAAAAGGCAAAGGCGCCTACACAGCATGGTAAAAACCAACATAATACGGAAGGCGCAGGCGTCGCCGCCATATTGTGAGTGGCACTAATGCCTGGTAAAGGCGCAGGAGGAGACATAGTAAAACAAGAGGAGTCAACGCCCCGCCCCAGAGTAAAAAGGGACACACTACGGAGTCCACAAAGGTTCATACATCAAACCCGAGATGGTACGGACACGCATCTGAAACCGCGGAAGCAAAACTCTCTCGGCTCCAAAACCAAACAGCTCAACAACTAACACAGCTTCGACACCGAGCCCGCGTAGACAGATATAATGAACGTGGACGCCTACAACGCGCGTCTCAAACTGCGTAGGCAAAGCAGGCACGGATTCAGCACGACACAGCTCGAGTGACCGAGATACAAACACGCTCCTGCCTGGATATAATTGATGAACGCAGGCGCCTACAACGTGCATCTGAAATGCCGCAGACCAGGCAGGCACTGCTCCAAAAAGAAATAGCTCGACTAAACGAGATACGAAGTGAAATGGGAAACACTACAGAGTCCGCAGTGCTCCACAATGCACCGCATAATAGTTCGGAAAGAGCTTCGTAGTAACAGTGGGGAGACCCAGAGTGACACGGGCGAACGCTCCGTATTAAACATACGTCATCCTCACATGTCCAAACTATACAGCATGGGTGAATCACATTACAGTGATGCATTATTAACAGTACGATAAACATCACAGTATCGCAAACAAATGAAAATTATTACTCGAAAAAGGGAAAATATATTCACCACGGACCAGGTGTCATTGAAACAAAAGCAGAATAAAGCGAGATCAGAAATGAGAGACAGAGTAGAAAGCAAAGTAAAACGTCTACAGGGTCCGCAGTAGTCCACAATGCACCGCATAATAGTACGGACGGAGCTCCGTATTAACAGTGGGGGGCCCCAGAGTGACACGGGCGAACGCTCCGTATTAAACGTGCATCATCCTCACACGTGGCTGCACAGCGGGCACGGGTTCAAAATGCCGGGGGTAGGCGAGCGAAGCGAGCAGGGGGCGGAGCCCCCTTGTGTTATATTAAATAGCAACTATAAATTTTACATGTACAAATACACATTTCTTCACACAGAGAAACATAGATACATAGAATAAGTTACTGTTTTATCATTTAATGGTTTTAGAGTGACCTTATCCTAAAACATAGATTCTTTTATTCCCACACCTAGATTCTTTGTTATGACATACACATATGACCTCCAACCCAACTCTTGTTCCCTAATGCTTCCATTCATCTGACCTGGAAGGAGATAAAGCCAGCAGACACAATGTACTTGCAGCTGGGACTACAGATCTGTCTACATCCAGAACTGACTGCTCCAGTGATTCACTTGTCCTATTAGAGGACGTCCTGTCTTTGCTCTATACACCAGATAGCAAGATAGAATAAATGGTTGCCTTGTTGCTCTATCATTATAAACTTTTAACATTCTTAAATATTCTTAATGTGCCAAAAAGTGAAGGCAAATAAGTATATGGGTGTGGCAAAATCTCTCTCTATATAAAAACCAAATACCACTGACTCACTCATCACGAAATACCCCAAACCATGAGGACTTGGGATTTGAAATTTGGAATGTAGGTTACCCTTGGCCCATAGGTGCTCGCTAAGAAATGGTTTTAAAAAATTTGTGGTCCAAGCCTGTTCTGGCTGTATGTCTGTTCACTTGTCATGAGAGAATTACTTAACGGATTTAGATCTGGTTGTTTTCTATAATTTGCTTGAACTTTCTGGTTGGTTTTGCGACTTCTTTCATAGCGCTAAGTACCATAGTTCGCTTGCGGTACCGATTTATTTATGCAAATCCAACAGAGTGGCTGTGAGCCGAAGCAGGGGGGCGGGGCCTTCCTCATTCACATGCCAGCCTCCGTTCAAGTCGGTCTACGTCTCACCACGTGTTGGAGTGCACCTTGCCTCCGCTTAGCTAGCGATACCGGTTTGTTCAATAGACATTATCATCTAAAGACTGTTATATCACGGCCATGTGCTTTTCTCCCCACATGGGGAACACTTTCCCATCAGAGCTGAACACAATCAAATATAGTGCCAACGTCTATTGATTTTTAAAGTTTGTCCGGTTTCATTACTATGTGGGCGAAGCCACGGGGTACACCTAGTCAATAATATAACCTGCATATTTCAAGCTCTGTCATAGTCGATGCTGACCAATCCCCATAGTGGGTAGCGGTCATTCTCTTAAGGCTACATTACTGTTTGGCTGTGTTCTTCCTGCTTCTCACTCTTTTTTACTTCCTGCTTAAAGTTTACTTTTTAAAGCTTGTCAGGGCCAAGGGGAACACACCTAGTCTCTCTCTTTCAAATGTCATTTTAAAAAACTTATTTCAGTATATGTTCACAAAGTGTGTATGCATGAAGATAACCAATGGTTTGGGAGCTTCACCTTTACACATGTGAAAAGACCAGAAAAATAACCAGCAGAACCTGACCTTTCTTAAAATATAATTTTACAATTTAAAGTTTTGATGTTTCTCAAAATCCTACATGTCTGCAAAACATGTCTATCTGCTGTTCTGACTGCAGAAAAAATCCCTTCTGTAAAACTGCCCTCTGTGTGTACTAACACATCATCTTCCTGTGTTTAAAGCTGACTGCTATTGCAGAGATCAAAAGGTCAACTTAAAAAAAAGTGCACTTACAGTTTAACAATTTTTTTGCAATAAATACACCATCTATAATCCTTCTTATCACATTAATCAGAAATATAACATTTACTACAATAATAAAATAACATTCCCTTACAATTATCAAGATTATGGTGGAAAGAAGGACTTCGGAGGACTTTTAAAACTTAACTTGATGTTATATTGGGGACATCGTACAGATAGGATTGGCAGGCTTTGTTGGGCTAGATGGCCTGTTCTCTGCAAAATTTTTGTTGTGTTCTAATGTTATGGTCAGAGGTGGGTAGAGTAGCCAAAAATTGTACTCAAGTAAGAGTAGCATTACTTCAAAATAATATTACTCAAGTAGAAGTAAAAAGTAGTCATCCAAAAAATTACTCAAGTGAGAGTAATAAAGTATTTGGTGAAAAGACTACTCAAGTACTGAGTAACTGTTTGAACATAATAAATGATTTATTTTTTAGAAGTGTTGTAATAAGACAGACAAAAATCTAAAATAATACGCACATTTTGCTATTTCCAAATAATAAAATAAAAAATGAGTAAAAATAAATAATATCTTTACAAAATAAAGATGCACAAATAACACAAAGTTCCAAATCTCAGTTTTTCACAACAAAGCTTTTGAAGCCAATACTTACAGTAGGTAGCATGTATGTTTGAACAGTGCAAACTACTTACAGTGACAAGATATACTGTACACTGACAGTATAATACTGTATATTCACTTTGTGGTATAGTGGGTTTGCAGCTTCAAAAAAAAAAAGGCCAGTTTCAAATCTATAAAGCCGTGTCACTCTCCATAGGTGCAGTTGCACGACCGCAGGGAGTTAATGAGGTAGTTGGAGCGAGTCACACCTGCATGTGCGCGTGCGATCGTTCTTAATTGCTTCATTGGCTTTCTGTTGCATGTGATTAAGGCCCACGGAGACAGGAGTGTATATATACGGGTCGCACAAAAAAGAAGGGGGAATCAAAGAAAATGAGAAAAAGAGTCCGTAGGGGACCGGCATCATCACACACTTGCCCTCCAAATAGCACAGCTGATAGAAAATAACATTAGAACAAGGCAGCTTGTGCACGTACAAGAAGTCTCACTTTACCATGACTGTCTGTGTCTGTGCATGTTTGGTTAAAACGTGCTTGTTTAAAACATGCTTGTTCTTTACTCAGTGAAGTGATGGTTAAGCTTCAGCAGGAGTTGGCTCTCAAGGTTCTTGCAGTGAAGCTGCGACCGTTTAGCAGTAAACAGGAGCTCCACATGACTAAAAGTCTCTCACAGGCTGCAGATGCAGGAAGTTTGTGTGTGGTCATGTGACTGCATGGCTACGTCTGATTGGTAAAACGGAGTCATGTGATTATTGTTGCTACGTCTGATTTGTGAAACATAGTCATGTGATTACTGTTACTACGTCTGATTGGTGAAATAGTCATGTAGTAGATCCACTGGCGACTTCTCTCTGGCAAAAATATAGCGTATATACTGTAATGAAAAAAAAGTAACGATTCAAGTGTTGCCCAATATAGCGGAGTAAGAGTAGCGTTTCTTCTTCACAAATGTACTCAAGTAAAAGTAAAAAGTATGGTGCAGTAAAACTACTCTTAGAAGTACAATGTTTTTTAAAAAGTTACTCAAGTAAATGTAACGGAGTAAATGTAACTCGTTACTACCCACCTCTGGTTATGGTTAATTAATAGATGGATATACAGTGCATCCGGAAAGTATTCACAGCGCATCACTTTTTCCACATTTTGTTATGTTACAGCGTTATTCCAAAATGGATTAAATTCATTTTTTTCCTCAGAATTCTACACACAACACCCCATAATGACAATGTGAAAAAGTTTACTTGAGGTTTAATTTAGTAAAAATAAAAAAACTGAGAAATCACATGTACATAAGTATTCACAGCCTTTGCTCAATACTTTGTTGATGCACCTTTGGCAGCAATTACAGCCTCAAGTCTTTTTGAATATGATGCCACAATCTTGGCACACCTATCCTTGGCCAGTTTCGCCCATTCCTCTTTGCAGCACCTCTCAAGCTCCATCAGGTTGGATGGGAAGCGTCGGTGCACAGCCATTTTAAGATCTCTCCAGAGATCTGTTCAATCGTATTCAAGTCTGGGCTCTGGCTGGGCCACTCAAGGACATTCACAGAGTTATCCTGAAGCCACTCTTTTGATATCTTGGCTTTGTGCTTAGGGTCGTTGTCTTGCTGAAAGATGAACCGTCACCCCAGTCTGAGGTCAAGAGCGCTCTGGAGCAGGTTTTCACCCAGGATGTCTCTGTGCATTGCTGCAGTCATCTTTCCCTTTATCCTGACTAGTTTCCCAGTCCCTGCCGCTGAAAAACATCCCCACAGCATGATGCTGCCACCACCATGCTTCACTGTAGGGATGGTATTGGCCTGGTGATGAGCGGTGCCTGGTTTCCTCCAAACGTGACACTTGACATTGACACCAAAGAGTTCAATCTTTGTCTCATCAGACCATTTTCTTTCTCATGGTCTGAGAGTCCTTCAGGTGCCTTTTGGCAAACTCCAGGCGGGCTGCCATGTGCCTTTTACTAAGGAGTGGCTTCCGTCTGGCCACTCTACCATACAGGCCTGATTGGTGGATTGCTGCAGAGATGGTTGTCCATCTGGAAGGTTTTCCTCTCTCCACAGAGGACCTCTGGAGCTCTGACAGAGTGACCATCGGGTTCTTGGTCACCTTCCTGACTAAGGCCCTTCTCCCTCGATCGCTCAGTTTAGATGGCCAGACAGCTCTAGGAAGAGTCCTGGTGGTTTTGAACTTCTTCCACTTACGGATGATGGAGGTCACTGTGCTCATTGGGACCTTCAAAGCAGCAGAAATTTTTCTGTAACCTTCCCCAGATTTGTGCCTCGAGACAATCCTGTCTCGGAGGTCTACAGACAATTCCTTTGACTTCATGCTTGGTTTGTGCTCTGACATGAACTGTCAACTGTGAGACCTTATACTGTATAGACAGGTGTGTGCCTTTCCAAATCATGTCCAATCAACTGAATTTACCACAGGTGGACTCCAATTAAGCTGCAGAAACATCTCAAGGATGTTCAGGGGAAACAGGATGCACCTGAGCTCAATTCTGAGCTTCATGGCAAAGACTGTGAATACTTATGTACATGTGCTTTCTCAATTTTTTTATTTTTAATAAATTTGCAAAAATCTCAAGTAAACTTTTTTCATGTTGTCATTATGGGGTGTTGTGTGTAGAATTCTGAGGAAAAAAATGATTTTAATCCATTTTGGAATAAGGCTGTAACATAACAAAATGTGGAAAAAGTGATGCGCTGTGAATACTTTCCGGATGCACTGTATATGGCTTAAAGCTGATATAAATGGTAAGTTGTAAGGCTGTATCCTGTAGACCAGGGGTGGCCAATATGTCGATCGTGATCGACCGGTAGAGCGGAAAGGTAGTGCAGGTAGATCGCGTTGCATTCAAAAAGAATTTTTTTTTAAATGTTACTCTATCATATATCCTCCCTATGGCATTTGCCACTTGATTGACATACAGGGCGGCCAGTCTGAGATCTCTTTTCTTCCAACACACTGGTCATCCCGCATGCACGATCAAATGCGCGAGCTACTGCAAAACTATGGTTATCTAAGTGATCTAGTTAGCCTTCCAATTTATATCAACTAAAGAAGGGATCCATCCATCCCACTGAATCCGAACACAGGGTCATGGGGGTCTGCTGGAGCCAGTCCCAGCCAACACAGGGCACAAGGCAGGAAACAATCCCGGGCAGGGTGCCAACCCACCGCAGGACACACACAAACACCAAGCACACACTAGGGCCAATTAAGAATCACCAATCCACCTAACCTGCATGTCTTTGGACTGTGGGAGGAAACCGGAGTGCCCGGAGGAAACCCACGCAGACACGGGGAGAACATGCAAACTCCATGCAGGGAGGACCCGGGAAGCGAATCCAGGTCTCCTAACTGCGAGGCAGCAGCGCTACCACTGCGCCACCGTGCCGCCCTAAAGAAGGGATTTTAAAAAAAAAAAAAAATGTGTTGTTTTAGGGGGGGGAGGTATGTGCTGGATGTGGAATTGGAAGAGGATTTTTTTTTCTTACAATGTCACAATCTAAGTGTGTTTGTCTGATCTGTCAATCTATTATTGCTATTCCAAAGAAGGAAAATGTGGAAAGGCGCTTTCGAACTGTTCATAACAACTACGAAACTGACTTCCTTCTGAAAAGCAATCTGAGAAAGAGAAAGGAGAGGGAACTAAAATCGCAGTTAATCGGACAGCCGTCATTTTTCACTCGGCTGAATTCAAAAGCAAAGGCAGACACACCAAAGCATTGTTCCGGGTGAGTCACTCGATCATTAGGCCTAAGCATAAGAAGTCCTTCCAAGATGGAGAGATGATAACAGAGGCCTTCGTTGAGGCAGATGGTTAGGGAGAAATTCCTGCTGAGATTTCGAGACCCCTGGCCAGAGAAAAAGGAGTTTCTCCTTGTCATTAAACATGCAGAATACAAGCAACTTAATAACGATCAATGGCTGCTAGACTTGGCATTTTCTTCCGATCTGACCAACATGTTGAATGAGCTTAATTTACAGCTGCAAGGAAAAGACAAAACCATGATCAATATGATTAGCTCAGTTAATGCTTTCAAACGAAAAATGCAACATCTGTCCTCAAAGCTGCAGTGCCTTGATTTGGGGAACATCCAAAATCTCGCACCAGAGCTGGAGACTCAATGGAAGGTGTGTGCGCAACTTGACAGCATACGCTACACAGAGCAGATTGAAAATTGTCTGTCAGACTTTGACAGACGGTTTCAAGACTCAGCTTTACCTGAGCCAATCGCTACATTTAAGTGCTATCCATTTAGGGAAGATGTTGAGGGTGATTGACCCACATCAAAAATTTCAACACTGTTTCACCTAAAACTCCTCTACAGTGGAGAATGAGATTTTGACACTACAGGATGACATTCAGCTGAAGTATGGGGTATCATGGACAGTTTCGGAACTTACTCACAGAGGAAAAGTACCCAAACATGAGGAAATGTGCTGACTCCTTGACGGCATTATTTGGCTCTACTTATTTATGCGAGTCAGCCTTTTCCCACATTCCCACATTCCCACATGAAGATTATTAAATCCAAATACTGTAGTGACCATAAATGTATTGAATTGTTATTGTGCCATAAGGGTTATTCAGTTATGCAAGGTACGGCAACATATACTTTATGTATAAAGTATACTCATATATATACTGTATATAGCATTTTTAATGTAGGTAGATCATTTCGACCTGGTCATTTTAAAAGTAGCTCGCAAGCCGAAAAAGTGTGGGCACCCCTGCTGTAGACCCTATTTTAAATCATAAAAACTGGCACAGAAGTTTTAAAAATTTATACAAATTGGGTAAGCATAAGGATTATAAGGACCAAATTTTGATGACTAGAAGACTAGGTCGGGTCATTTCCAAAATGGCATTTCTTGTGGGGTGCTCCCTACCTATGGGTATGTCCCTACCTATTCCTTGTAGCACCTACCAAAAGTGGTCCAAGGAATTGGTAACAGGGTCATGGGCACTCGAGACTCATTGATGCGTGTGGGTGGTGAAGGCTAGCCAGACTGGTCTGATCCCACAGAAGACCTACTGTGGCACAAATTGCTGAAAAGCTTAAATCCTGGCCATGAAAGAAAGGTGTCAGAATACACAGTGGCAGTGCATCATAGTATGTTGCTTATGGGGCTGTGTGGTCACAGACCATTCTGAGTACCAAGTCCTGTCCACCCCTGAAAGCCCCATACAATGGGCATGTAAGTGTTAGATCTGGACCATG
Source organism: Erpetoichthys calabaricus (assembly GCF_900747795.2). Lineage (NCBI taxonomy): Eukaryota > Metazoa > Chordata > Cladistia > Polypteriformes > Polypteridae > Erpetoichthys > Erpetoichthys calabaricus. The sequence goes on from NC_041394.2 coordinate 136,662,015, forward strand.
GAGCAATGGAAGAAGTTGGCCTGGACTGATGAATCACATTTTTTAATTTTTTTTTATTATTATTTTATTTAGATCATGTTGACAGCCAAGTTCATGAATGTCATTTACCTGGGGAAGAGATGGCAGCAGGAAGCACTATGGAACGTAGGCAAACCAGTTGAGGCAGCCTGATGCTCTAGGCAATGTTCTGCTGGGAAATCTTGGGTCCTGGCATTCATGTGGATATTACGTTAACATGTACCACCTACTTAAAGATTGTTGCAAACCACGTACAACCTTTCATGACAACAGTATTCCCCGATGGCAGTGGCCTTCTTCAGCAGGACAATGTGCCCTGCCATACTGCAAAAATTGTTCAGGAATATTTTGAGGAACATTGCAAAGAGCTCAAGGAATTAACTTACTGGACTTAAAGGATCTGCTGCTAACATCTTGGTGCCAGATACCACAGGACACCCTCAGGTCTTGTGGAGCTCATGCCATGAGAGGTTAGAACTGTTTTGGTGGCCTGAGTGGGACCTGCATAAGATTGAAGAGATAGTTCATCATTATTGTGAAAAATAACATTCACCAGAAACATAACAAACTTAACCTTTGTGGCTTGCAGAGGGCACACCAGCAATCCGACCTGACACAGACAGACACTAGGCACTTTCTTTCTTTCTTTCTTTCTTTCTTTCTTTCTTTCTTTCTTTCTTTCTTTCTTTCTTTCTTTCTTTCTTTCTTTCTTTCTTTCTTTCTCCTTCCACCTCCACTCCTACAAGCAAGCTTTGTCTCCCTTCCTCCCGGCTCTGGCCACCGGAATGAAGGCAGGGGTCTCCTTTTAAGCTGCACCTGGGAGTGCTCCATGTGGCTCATTAGTGAGGTCTAGAATCACACCCAGGTGTGGGGAAAGTCCAAAGTAGGGCTCTGCAGCTTCCACAGCTTCCCCTGGAGACATCCTTGGAATTCAACAGGGCTGCAGTGAACTCCAACTCCCAGTGTGCCCTGTGGGAATCTGTGGTGCCCTGCCCTCTAGCGCCCCAGGGAGATAATGCACTGACCATGCTGTCTCCCCTGATCCTTCTACAATATTAGAATCTCGGCCAGGCAGGGCAGGGCTCTTGGCTGTTCATGACACCTTTAACCACCACAAAGCCCTCTTTACCTACAAAATGAAGTACAGCTTGAGAAATGTCTATATTGCTTAAACAAATTTTTGGGTTATAATCAAGTTATAACTAATTGATCCAAATATTTGGTAACATATTGCATGTACTTAAATGTACAGTACTTAAGTTCATCTCTTTTGTGCTGTGCAGACCTTGCCCAAATACGTCTGCCTATTCTGTATATACTAGCAAGCCCGCGATTCTGAAAAGAATCGCAAATCCAAGAATGGCAATCACTTTCTGTTCCCTCCGATATTTGGAGGGATGAAATATCATGGAGGGTGGGTGCGTCCTGGGAAAGTTCATTTCAATGTGCTTCTTTTATTGTTTTTATTCATGCAGTCTCTTTTTTGTTTTTCTATGGCTTTGTTGTCGTATATGCGGTGGTGTGGGCGGTCACGTTTAGGCGGCTGTACAACCTGCCGTGCACGCTTTACCTCAGGTTTAGTTCACAGGTCGTAGCCATGGTAAAGTTTTCATTTAATTAAATAAACCTATTTGTACTAAAGCGGTTTCTTTGTGTGGGCGCCTTCGTTCATTGTTTTTATCCATACGGGCTCGTTTACAGGTCGTAGCCATATGGGCTCGTGTTTGTATTACTAATCGCTAAACTCCTTCCATTTGGAGCCATGCCTCCTTTGCCTCTGCTGTGTCAGAAGCGCGTTGTGGGCGCGCTCGTTCATTGTATTTATCCATACGGGCTCGTTTTGTATTTCCGTTAGTTGAGCTCTTTCATTGTGGAGCCATGACGTCTTTGCTTCTGGTGTGTCTGAAGCGCGTTGTAGGAGCCTCCGTGTATTGTTTTTATCCATGCGGTCTCGTCTTTGTTGTCTGGAGCCGTGACTTCTTTGCGTGTGGTGTTTTTGAAGCACGTTGTAGGAGCCTCCGTTTATTGTTTTTATCTATGCGGTCTCGTCTTTGTTGTTCTCTGGCTGTGTCGTTAGGTAGACGTCGTTTACTGTTAGGAATCATAATTGAACATGCCACACAGACTGCTGGCACAGTGGATTAGAGCAAGTTTAGTTTACAGGTTGTGTTGTTTGGGCGCCACCTACTGACTCTGGGAAGCCGCTGCGTTTGACTCTGGGGCGCCGCAGCGCAGTGCACATGCGCTTCGGTGCGTCTGCCTTGCATAAATTAAACTGTCGTTTAGTAATATAGATAGCACCTGATTGAATTCACAGGTCAATACTAAGGTTGCACACAACTTTAAAAGCAGCGAGAAGCCATTCAGATGACAAAGTTATGCCAGCTTTGCTTTAATGTCAAGAATTATTAATCACACTTCCTACACATGCACCCACATCTTCTCCTTATTTAATTGTTAAACTGAAAGCACTAAATACAAAAACCTTAACATATTGCATCTCTTTATTAATCTGGATGTAATTAAACTGGAAGTTATAGCTAGATTTGAGCATTGTAATCTTGCCTGGATTTTAAGAACACTTTCCTCATTAAGTTAATACTAAGCCTTTCCATAAACTGTGTTACAATGTAATTGACTTAACCAGCAACCCCACTGTTCAAAAATCTGTTCTCCCCCCCTAGACATTTGCCAAAATCATCAAACTGCACTCATATTCATTCTTCTCTGCTTGTCTCCTGCTAGTATAATGAACAATTCCCAGTCCTGCTATGCAGAGCCCTGGTGTCATTTTGGCCCCAGGAAAATTTTTGCCAGCTGGGTAACTCTTTATAACAGCTTTATAAAAGGCAAATATAAATCTATTATCTTTTAATTAAGAGTTTACAGCATTTGATAGAAGCAACTTTAGTAAATATAATAAACAAATACAAATAAAGTCTGTATCTGAGTTTCAAAAGTCCTAGCGTTTGCATCAGTTTGGCTCTGGGATGCATAAGTGTCTGCATCATGGCACTTATTTTCAATTAAGGAGTTGGTTCAACAGTTAATGTCTCTGAATCAGTGTCATAATAGGTTGGAGCGGTTATGAACACATCAATGGTTAATGGTGTTCATGGATAAGTCGTATTAGAATTTTTAATAATAACCAGAACACAGAAGGCTCTAGGAAGGGGAAAAAGAAGATTCATTGTCAAAAATACAAGTCATTGTTTTTAAGCTAAAAAACAACATTGAGTGGTCAAACAGGAGTATAAATCAAGAGTCAAACTCAAGAGACAAAGGGAAAAAAGACAGAAATTATAATGCTGTCCTGAATAATTATCCCAAACAAGTTCAAATAAAGTTTTTTTTCAGAAAATTAATATAATGCTAGCATACAGTTGCCATTGTTTATAGATGGAGTAAGGTGACACACACCTTCATGTCATTTAAGCATCATGTGACATAGTGACAGCATGGTGTGAACTTCACAAAATGGAGGCAACCACAGTAAAAATACATTCCAAAATGGTGCTGTGGTGATGTCACCGTCATAACAGTAAAATTATTAAACAATGTAACAAATATGTGTAAATTCCAAAACATATTCAAAACGCATAATTATTACAAATGCCACTTTGTAGTCCTTCTGAGCTACTTTCCTTATTTTCTTTCACAATTCAAATGCATTGTGCTGAACTGGTTTCAATTCTTAATTGAGCTAGAAATGTTTCTGGTTCTGGGTTGATCCCTGCATAACATCTGTTGCCCTTTGGACAGGCTCTGGCTCTTTAAGACCACACAATGAAAAAGGAAACCGAACATCAAACTTTTACTTCATTTTTACTTACTCTAGACTTAAGTGACTTAAAACATTGTCTGCAGGAAATTGTATGTAGCAGTATGGGATAAGGCTTGATAGATATGAGGGTAACACATTTCAATTAAAAACAAACCAGTACAATATGTTTTAATAGTAACATTGTATTTGTCTTACAAACATTTCATGACTTCTACTTGTAAACCTTATAGTCCATCATTTCTGAAAGAAAAAGCCTACAGTGAAAAATATGCATAAAAATCTAACATCTAAGTCTGTAGAAAACTGCTCATATGAATACCTAGTTAGTATGCATACTGTTAGATGTTGTATTCATAAGGTAAACAAAGATCACGGCAGAGGTAGAAAGTAAATATTTCTCAGTAGGAGCCTAGAAAATGATGTGACCAGCAGGTCAGAGCAAAGTGACAACATAAAACCTCCTGCTGAGACAGAAGAGGCTCCCACTGTGGGGAGACTGTTAAACAACTGCTTCATTTCGAAAGCAATAAACAGGAAAAATGAATGTGAGATACATTTGAAATAAACCCGTTGAGAGTAACTACCTCTACAAATAAAATATTAACAGATCACTACAATAGTGATTTCTTTTTGAAGCTGTGTAGTTTGACAAATTCTCTCATGTAACATTTGTAGATGTAATCATCAGAGGATAGAAAATGATAGAAGAGCTTCAAAATGCAGACTTCTACATGTTATAATTGTTGCTTTTTATTATTCAGGTTACCAGATTAATACTCACAGAAGAATAGGTACATAATATTTCAGGAATGAAATAATGAAATCGAGGGTATAAGAATGTATCAGTAAATTTAAAACTGGTCAATAGGTTCAGGTGGATGCTGCTTAGAAGAATAAGACGGTGCGGCTTTTGTTTCTGGAATGCATATCAAAAGTATAACATAATTCATCTACTTAAGATATGCATATCCTAACTAATACCATTCTCCATAGTTGATTTCTTGTGTGTTTCATAGTGCCGGATTAAAATGTCAGCATTCAGCCACACCGAGCAGTAACAGGACCACTTCGATTACCATGGGGTATTTCACACTCCATTTGAAATCCAATCTTTTTCACCTGTAATAAGGACAATTATTGACTACTTATTGTATTCGACTACACTGCTCCCCTTGGTGGGACAACCATGTTGCTCTGCTGCTATTTACACATTAGGATTCTCTGCACACACAAAAAACAAAAATGAATCACTTAGTCCAAGTTAAACATGATTTGAAACAATATCACTCCAGCAGATTTTGCTCTACAAAGATAAGTATGTAATATAGGTATATATTTATCTAGAAGACATATTTTAAAATGAGATGAAAAATGTTGACATTTAGTTTTCAATGAATATAAATATTTTTGGCATTTCTGAACATGAACTGTCCACTTCCGGATTGAGGACTGATTGTAGATGCCACACGGGCTGGACGGGCATCCCGGCCAGGAGAGAGAGAGGAGACCTGGAAGGAAGGACCAGAAAGGGTGGATGGAATGCCCATTAAAAATAGAAGAATTTGCTGGAGGTTTTTTATTCCCCCAGCACACTAGATGGCAGCAGCCCTGGAGGTCGGTGCACAGTAAGAAGCTAGCAGGGCATGCCGGGATATGTAGTCCGGCAGAGCAGCCCTGCTGAGGTCAGTGGGTGCCACAAGAGGATGCTGTAGGGAGACAAGCTCCCTATTATGGACTTCCATGTGACCCAGAAGTGCTTTCATCGGGCAGTTGCCCTGGCACCGGAAGTACTCCTGGGTCTGTAATAAAAGGGGCCGCACTCCCTTATTCAGGCGAGTCGGAGCTGGGAGGTAGTGGATCAACACTTGAGTGGAGGAGAGTAGTGCGGTAGGGAGAAAAAGAGAGATATTGTGAGAGGAAGACCTGTATTTGCTTGTGCTTATGTCACATTTGGAGGTATTTAAAATAAAAACTTTATTATTTGAACCCGGGACTGTACAAGTGTGTTCGTGTTGGGGTTTGGGGCTCACTGAAGCCCTGGGTTTATCACAGCATGTGTGTCTAGGTGTCTGGATGAAATTTGTAGACAAATAAGCAAATCATAGGGAAATGAGTATAAAGTATAAAGGGCTATGCAATGATCCAGTACTTACCACCAAAGTCCTAAGTTTAATTCCCAAACCAGGCACTTTCTTCATGAATTATGCATGTTCTTCTTATGATTGCTTGGTTCTTTTCTCAATTACTACAACTTTTATCCTGCACATCTAAAAGATTAACCATGTTTAAGTGAGTATGTGTGTATGAGAATGCCCTGTGATAGATTAGCAAGTCTGATTTCTATCTTGGGCCAGTTACTAAGACAGTCACATACAGTAATTGTTAAACTTGCACACCTGATGGAGGTTACATATGCAAAATGTTACTTCTCTTACCTTCTTTTCAAGGTGGAAATAATATTTTTTTCCCTTTGCAGATACATCATGAATCAGTTCCTTCACTAACTGTTGCAACCCTCCATGCCTCCTTTTAAAACCTTTAAGACTAAACATCACTACTTTCCTTCCTCTTACTTCTCTGCCTTCTTTTCTCATCAAAACTGCATTCCAGTTTTTATTGCTGCCTGCAAAATATGTCACCAAAAGCATCTACTTATTCTGTGCAAGTGCAACCATTATAGTGTCCTATCCAAAGGATTCTGATTTTAAAAATATGAAGAGTTTCCTTCTCCATAAACTCCTCTTCTCTACCATACATTCCCTTAAACAACAACTTACACTTATAAACAGCATCATCAACAGAGTCTTCAGTACTGTGTTGCTCCATGGTACTTTTCCTTCATTCAAACTCAACTCTTTGTTAAAAGAAACAAACATGGATATCTCAGATTTATCTTGCTCCAAAAATCAACAAACTGTACAATCCTTGATGCCCTGTTATTTCTGTATGTAGTGGTCCCACTACTAGTATTTCTGCTTTTTTGACAGTCTTATATGAAGACTGGATGAAAGCCTCCTTTTATATTTAAAAGATACTAATCATGCTTTCCAGTTGTTTGACAGCTTTCAGGTTCATGGTTCTAACTGCTTCTTCTTTACCATGGACATCATCTCTCTTTACACAGTCTCTCCTCATGTTGAAAGCCTTATTGTCCTCAGACAATCATTCAAAAATACATCCAGCCCTGGATTATCCCATGCACAATCTCATCAGTCTCATAATAACTTTAATCACCAGGGGCTTCATGCATAACAGCGTGTGTAGAATTCACACTAAATCATGGCGTACTGACAAAAGCAGAAATGTGCATACGCACAAAAAAAGATGCATAAATCTGTGCATTCGCCAACTTCCACGTTCTTCCCAGTCAGCGTAAAAAGTAATGCACGTGCATGCGCCTGCTGCCCCAAACAAACTCCTCACAGAATTATGCCTCTTTGAATATGCATATCAATATAAATAGCCCTTAAGCTCAGCGTTCTTTGAAAAGGCAATGGCAAAAGCACAGGGGGAAATAGAAGAATTTCAGCAAATACCAAGTGGAGGCAAGGAAAAACATACGGATTGTTGGTTTAAACATTGGTATAAACAACAAAAGGAAGTTGATCGAGTGATATAGAGTATCGGAGAAACACGAAAGCTCAAGTTCACAAAGTCATACAGTGCCCAAAATAAAAAAGAAGTTGTCAGATATCAAAGTTGCTGTGAGAAGGCGAGTCGTAGCCCACCATCTGAGTGTCATATGAAAGCTTATTAGGGTACAGAGAAAAGAAAAAAAAATAGGGACACTGTGAGAAAAAAGCTCGAAATATCAACTTTAATCTCGAAATTTCCACTTTAATCACGTAGTTTATTTTGTCATTAAAGTAGAACATCATAAACTTCATCTTTAAATCATTTAATTCACTAGTTTCTCAAATACCATTGTAACTTTAGTAGCACGTTAAATGCTTTGTTTTGTATGTGTTCTTCGATGTGGTCTATGTGTGTGAATCACTACCTGCTTCTTAAAACGGGCTTTCTCTTCCTCCGACAGGACACAGAATCCATTACATTCGTGATATTACAGCTGTCTGAATAATTAAAATACTGAGGTGTATACTTGATATCATTTTCATGATGAAAAGAGTTAAAGCATGTTATTAAACATGGGAACACGATGGCGCAGTGATAGTGACGAGCTGGCACCCTGTCCAGAGACTGCCTCACGCAAGATGCTTGCTGCGCTGTGCGCGAACTTCAATGAAATAATTTATTGCAGCAGTACTGTCTCTTTCAAACGTACTAACTCCTAATTCCTGTCCTTCCTTTTCTGTCTCCAATCGCCACACAATCAGCTCTGTAATAGATGTTAAGCCATCTATAAGCTTAGAACAACAATTCTTCAAAACTTTTAAGGAACATTGAAATATCTTCGTAGTACATGTTTAATTATTCTATCTATCTATCCTTCCAGTGTCACGCCAGCCCCAGCAAGAATACAGCGCAAGGCAGGAACACGAGGTGAGACTCAAAAATAACTGGACTGGGCTTGGGGCTTTCCTGGAAAACCATCTCAAGGCTGGCTGGATGTGAATCATAGAACTACTGTATATCCCCTCCTACTCGCCCTCTCATACAGCCAACTGGCCAGGAATATCCTATGAATAGCCCAGTCAGCATTTGCACAACAATCGCTACATGAGTTGCCTTGATAATGTTGGGTGAAAAAACTGAACAGCGAATCAACATCAAATTTCTCATGAATTTTCTCTTTTTCTGTAAAGCAGTTTTTGACTGACAAAAACATTCCTGTCCTTGATTATCCTCCCTATTCGCCCGATTTAACTCCCTGTGATTTTTATTTGTTCCGAAAATCAAAAGTGACCTGAAGGGAACACATTGAAGTGAAGACAAAAATGGCAAGCATGTTGAAGAACCTCAAGCAAGAAGACTTCCAGCACTGTTTCAATCAATGGAAGATATGTATGGAGCGATGAAGCGATTGTAAGGGGGAGTATATAGAAAGTGACAATGTTTAGAATGCTGTAATTCATCAATAAATATTTTTTTTTTACCAATCCGGTTATTTTTGTGTCTCACCTCGTATATATGTGTTTTTATTCTTTGTGTATGGTGTCTCCTTACTTTATGTATTGTCACAGATATAGCGTTTGTCCACCTCTCGAACCCTCAGGTACCACTCTGATGACCAGGTTAATGTATAATAATTCTTCTTTTTATTATACAATAGTGCACCAAGCACTCTCCTCCCCACACTCATACACACAATAAAGACTTCAATACTAACTACAATGATAACTCTCCTCCTCGCCCAGACACTTGGCCCACCTTCCTCCCAGCTCAGCTCAAATGTCTGGGCTTACCCAGAGTCCTTTTATAGCCCCTGACCCGAAAGTGGTTCTAAGTACAACCCACAAGTCCATTTCCTTCCGGGTCAGGGCAAACAGTCTTCTTCTTCATCCCGGGAGCACGTCACTTCCTCGAGTCATGTGACTAACATGCACTCCTGGGTTATAGGGCATGCAAGAGCCCACTAGCCCTCTTACAGCGACTCCTGGCGGCCCCCAAGGTATCCAGCAGGGCTGTGTCACAACACTACAAAGTCCATGAGGCCCTGTTGGAACTCGGGGCACGAATATGCTGTCCGGAGGGCTCCTCCTAGCGGCCTGGGGGTGGCGACCGGAGTCCATAGCCGGTCGTCCATCACAGTATTTTGTCTATTATATCTAGTGTCCCCTTAGCTAAGGTCTGTTAAATTTAGCACTGTTGAAGTAAAAAAGTAAATAGAAGAGATTTTTTTTGCCCACTCAGGAACACCATAAAAATGTAAGAAGAGAGTGATTTTAACTTTGGTTGATTAATTACCATTTTGCCTGCTATATTTAATTAAATAATTTGTAAGGCACCTACTTTATTTTCCTTATTTTTTTGTATGAGTTGGTCTCTGGCCATTAAACCTATATCAAGATAACTGAAGAACACTCATTTTAAGAAAGAAAATAATACAATTGATTGATAAACACAAGGATTACAGAAGTATGCAAAATATGTTGGCGTACAGTATATAACAGGACATGATACAGACAAGACAGACAAATGTGTAACACAAAAGAGGCTGGCTGTTTACTTACCATTTAGAGTTCTAATTTATCTTTACAGATGGTGTCCGATGTTACATGGAGTTGTTACTCTTGTTGCTCCCGATTCAATGCCCACTTTGTCCTACACTGTCCTAAAGCACTTTCAAATATATTTTTATCCTTTTATTAAAGCATCTCTTTATGATTACTTCAAATACTGAATGACAGTCAAAGTAAGCTAGATTTTTCTTTACAGTAGTCCTTTTTGAAACAAATAACTTATTTTACTGTCTCAACATTGTGCAAGAAAATGTAAGTATAGTTAGTTATTATTGTCCCATTTTGCATTAATATATAGTCACCTATTATGTAGTTTATACAGATTTTCTTCGGGGCTACCAAAATGCGCAGATAGTTTTTACAATTCAGATAGTATGTTCCTTTAAAATAAATGCTATAAGCAGGAGGAAACTCATAACATAATACAGTTCTACTCTAGTTTATATATTGCAAACAGTTGTCCAGATGGCAAGAGATAAAGCTAGCATTAATCCCGCAGAGTAGAGGAGCAGTGTCCAGCACAATCATAAAAGAAAAAGCAACTTACAAAGCGAAAATCAACTGGGGAAGAAGAAAAGTACATAACCCCTTTAAATGTCCCAGACATAATGTTTTGGAGGTGACATATTTCCTCTTCTTCTTCATGATGGCTTTCATAATCTCCTAAATTATGTGGAAAGTCTTTAAAAATTTTCTTTATTTGCCTGTCCTGATCTGTACCTTTTATGAATTTCCTAGAGGAACATCTGATTTTAATTAAAGCTCATCCAAATTCCTCCACGTCTACGCAAATTCCCCCTCTACATGATTTAGACATGGCTTGGTTAAATCTAAACTTTGTAATACGCCCTATTACAGAAGGTGTGCACACTTATGCAACCAAGACTCTGGTGAAAAATACTTCTTTGCTAAGAAAATGTATTTGTCTTATAATTAAATATCGTAGGTTACAATATCTTATTAAATGTGAAAAGGTCTTTAAATGGTTTGTCTTGAATCCCACTTATACTTCACGTAAACAAAAGCAGGAATTTTAAAAAGGGTGTTTTAACCTTTTTTTGTACTGCTTATAAGATCTACATAAATGTCAAGTATCCTTTTTATCTAAAAGTAAGATGCCTGTTCTGTTGTGCAATTTGTAAAGCTTTCAAATTAATGAATAAATCTTTGCTACATCAAAGGGCTAATTAAGAATAGACTCGGGAGGAGAGACAGGGAGAAGGCTAACTTGTGGGAGAAAAGGAATGCAGGTTGTTTTGTGTGTGTGTGTGTCACAGACAGAGAGAGATCTTAGATAGGAGCATGCTATGCTACCTGAGATGATAGCAAGAAATTACAGATATGAGTGCCAGTCTATGTAGGTAAGTCCAGAAGGAAGCAGATTTCTTGTTTTGTCCATCCTTTTATACTTTGAATTCTACCTTTTGAAATTTCTGTGTGCTTAATTTATCTATAATAACAACATAATTTTTGATACCTTTGGCTCACTACAAGAGTGCCCTCTTCTGTTATTGCTTAAAATAGTTTACAAAATTAGACACAATTCCAATTTATACTTAGATATGCATACCTAAATTATAAGTGGTAAGGAAAAACAGTACAAAAAAGGTGTATGACACGATTAAAATTGTAGTTTATTTAAATGCAGCTTCAGTCTAAATGTAGAAATAGAAAATTAGGGGTGAATTGCAAATGAGAAGAGACAGTGACTACTATATTGTAATGATGAAAGTATAAGCATAGTGATATTTTGTAGGCGTACCCTTGTACCTCTGAATTAGTCAAAGTAATTATATGGTTGGTTTATAAAGACCAAGAATGTTTTTCATTTTAACCCAAAGTGGTTTTTTATTTACATATTACAAAGATGTACACAAAATTTGTGCCTCAGAGGCGTTTTCAAGTTGAGAGATGATTCATAGGATAATTTTATATATGGTAAGAAAGTTTTCTTTTCCAGTCTGTTTTTAAAAGTGTTAATAGGATTTGGAGTTTGATGTAGGAATGAAAAACAATGATAATATAAAAATGAAGACACACGAAAATTACAAAATGAACAACTCAAACAAAGATTAAAATGTCTTCAAGTTCATCCATTTAAGCCCTAGAGAATCTTATATGTCATTATATGGTCACAGTTTTGAGTTGTCCCAAAAACGAGTTTGAGTGGTAAAGCAATATAAAGAGTCTCATGTAGCACAACTGCATGGCAAATAACATAAAAAAACCACAAAACTCATAGTTTGTTGTAAACTGCATGGGCATGTCTTGCCACCCAATGATGATAACAGACAATTACATCTGTGAAATCTATACAGCACACGTTGTCATGTAACAATGAAAGAAAAGCATCAAAACTTAACACACTAGGAACACTAATATACTTTCTTGCTGCCATTATTAAAAATGCATAGGCACTGGACCATATGTTACTTACTATGTGCCTTTTTAGTATTTGTTAATATCAAAATAACATTCCTTAACAAGATGCTAGCTAACACTACATTTGTGGCAGATTTTGTCAGGGTATTAGTCATCCCATACCAATTTAAAGTTTTCCTGCATGCACCATATTTACAGATATTCGATTTATTAACTTATTACAGTACTAATGGAAAAAACAATCTGCATATGTGATTCTTTCTAATTATTGGAAGTTGTATTAGGTTTGTACATTTATTTTATGTCATTAAAATCTGAATTTTTAAGCAATTTCTTTTTTAATTGACATCATTGGCAGATAGTATCCATCTGCATGAAAAAAGGTGCCACTGCTCTAACTCAAGTTTAGCATGAATAGTATAAGCAACTTTGAAAACGTGAATGCAGAAAAAAATGACAAACCTGAAAGGGATATTCATATTCATAAAGATGAAATGAAGCTTAATGTTGGCACATTTCTCAACTTGCTTTGCTAATTTATGCATTGTTGCTACCAATATTATTCAAAAAATCTCTTACTATACTATGGCACTGAATGTTTACATTTAGAATACAATTCCAGAGGAGCTATGTAGCCAAAGGGTTAAAATGATCAATTAAAATGAAATTTGCTTTCACGTTTTGCATTTTTCCATTTAGAATATTTTGTTCATAAATAAGTTAGTCGTTTATTATTCTGTGTTAAAAATGTTCTTGTTAAATCTGCCCTTTCTTTTTTTTTTTAGAACACGCTCTATCATTAATCACTTTTACTTAAATGTCATTTGACTGATTTTAATCATCATAACCACAAATTCTTGTCTGTAGCTTGGCAACACGGAATGTGCACAAAAATCCTACAGTATAACTCTTTCATATGATCTGGGTTAAAAACAATTCTTGAATTTTCTGTTTTATTATTGTATATCTAGACATCCTGTCTCATTTCAAGTAGAAAGCATGAGCGCTTCATCTGTGCATTTAATGCATTCATTAAGATCATAAAGAATAAGGAAAATAAGACTTAAGTATTTATATATTTTGTGCCTGGCATATCATCCTGAAATGTGTTGTTTTGCAATCATTCTGGACCCTTAGGAAAAGCTATTCAGTTTTTCATAGAAATAAGTACTGTATTCCAACACCATTGTGCTCATCTTTAAAACAAAAGGTGTGTTCATCTATTGAATCACCTCTAACACCAATACAACAATTTTCGGTCCCTTGGCCCCATGGGCTGCAAGTCCATACACACATATTTCTATATTAGTTGAAACAATTTCCTTACTTTGTAGCATTGCCACATAAAAATGTATATTTTTTTTCTCTTTCTCTCTATGTAAAATCCCGTTGTCATTTAAAAATATGGAAGATAAGTTATTTTCACAGTTAAATATTAAGGTAAATGTGAGTATTGAGTGAAAATTATTTATACTTATATATATACACACACACACACACATAGTAGTGAAACAGGACAATGTGGTGTGCCCCGCCTGGATCCCAACTCCTGACATTACACGTCCCCCTCCCCTCTGCCCACAGTCTTGGATTAGCATGAATATATCACTCTTGCAACCGAACTATGATTCTTAGCGCAATGAGAGAAGTCGCGAAATCAACAGGAATGTTCAAGCAAATTATAGGAAAATATCTGATCTAAATCTGTTAAGTAGTTCTCTCATAAAAAGCAGACAGACAGACCAATGTTGGATTATATATATATATATATATATATATATATATATATATATATATATATATATATATATATATATATATACTGTACATACACACACATAAATATATATATTGTCACGCTTGGGTCACAGATTTGCACAGAGACACAGGAGGTTGTAGAAAAGAAAGGAACTTTATTCAAAACACTGCAAACAAACATATGTCTCTTTTCAAAAGTTTAAACATGCTCCTCCATGACAAGTCAGAGATGACAGTTTCCCCAGGAGGAGAGAATGTCTGAGAGAGGGATAAGGAGAAGCAAGCAATCAGTTTAACAAACTGAGAGAAGCCCGTGCAGGCTTTTTAAGAAGGCGGAGTACTGCGCGAGAGCCATATTACGCGACAGAGCCGGAATGTGGAGGAGTGTGAAGGTAATCTGTCTATGTTTCTTAGGGGTTTATATATACACACATTGTGAACACGCTGAACGCAGCCCCAAGGGGATGTGGCCACTCCTCCAAAACCCCCTCTTAAACAATGATTCAATGGGAAACTAATGCAGTACAGTTTTTTATCTCCTCTTTGCTAGATCAGCTGCAAGCTTGCTGCTGCCTTGCAGCGTGATCTGCATCTCGCACAGGTCTTCAAACATTTAAAAGCCTGAACTGCAGCTATTCTTTGATCTCGCTTCCTTGTCTATCTTCCCCCAGACAACCTCTGCTTTATTCTTTTTTCTTTATTATGCTGTTTACAAATAAAGTTTCTGTTTCTTGAAAACCCTGAATCTGAATCTGTGCGACTTTGTGACCCAATCGTGACAACATACATACTGTACATGCACACATACATACATATACTGTAAACTTGACTGACTGTTTCACTCACTTACTCACTCACCAACAAAAAACAGTATTTCCTGTTTAACTAAAAAGTTGAAATTTGGCAGGATGGTATATCTAGGGAAGTAGGTATAAACTAAGAAAAGACTTTTTGATATATCAATATTTAGGGGTATCTCCTCACAAAAGAAAAACAAAATACTCCTTTGACTGACTTAACTGAAATTTGGTGACAATATAGAAAAATAAAATTACCAGACATCTTTTTTTTATTTTCCAGTATGTGTTAATAATAATGCTATAATGAGTGAGCTGTTTAAAGGCACCCTGCCTTTTTTCCACTCAGTGCAGACAAATGCTGTTGCCAGTTGAATGGCTCCAGCACAACAGCGCGATTAATCAGTAGTTTGGATGGATGAGTGAAAAAGCAGAGGTGTTTTGACAAGAAAAAACAAATGGGAAGATATGTGGCATGAGCTCTAAAGTGAAAGAAGGTTCACTGAAGCTGAAGTAAGATGTGATTACACATTTGGGGTACACTATACACCTTGAGTCAAGCTGCTGGAAGGGAGAGAGAAACACAGGAAGAGTTGGATTCCTCGAACCCATGTCAATAATCCTCAACCAATGGCAAGAAAGAGGATGGACATTGCACACAGTGCTGGTCATCCCTTTAGGCAAACTAGGTGAGTCCTATACTCGCACATCTAAACTTTCTTCAAATCACAACATTACGAGCAATGTATGTAAACAATTTGGCTGTAACAGCTAAAAAATATTATTATTTTTTTTATTTATTAAGAAGGTTGTGAATTTGTGTGTGTTATGCTGTAAAACTCCTGACGAGCAGCACCTTAATAGCAACACATATTGATCGCCTGAGTGACAAAGTGGCTATTGCCCATTTTTCTAAGCTTTAGTGGCACAGCATGCCTGGTAAGGCAGCAGATTTAGTAAACATCCAGTTGCAACTTCCCCCACTTACATTCTAAACTAAGCGACTGAACTCCAGTTTGTACCAGGATCTGCCTGTACTTCACCTGATAACAAAGGTATAAATAAGAGTTAAACTGACATCTTTGCAGAGGCCCCACCACACACTTCTTTAGTTATAAGACATGAAATGGACTCAAGCAAGAACAAAGAAGTATAATTCAAAGAATGCCAACTAGGATGGACAGAATATCACACCTATGAGCAAGCCCTGATTTTGTAACTGGGAGTGAAATTAATCCAATCATGAGAGATTGCACTTTCAGTCATAAACCAGTTGCACTCATCTTGTCAGGAGGAACTCTGAGAGGATATTCTCTGGACATACTCATTGATCTTTGAGGAGAATTCTGAGGGAATGCTGAGGAAACTCTCACACACGCCAGCGCCTACCTATTACTTTATTACTACTGTACTACTGTGCAGTATACTGCAAGCTTTGCACATTGAAACAACTCTCCCTTTTGCTAGCACGTAGTGTTCTTCCCCACTACCACGTCAGGCCACATTTTGAAATCACAGTGTCAGTTACGTACCTTCAGTTTCAATAGTGTTTTGTAGCTTTTTTCTTTTATTATAATTAATCTACCATACATTGTTATGGCTGTAACAACCACGTAAATCCCAGGACATGTCCTAGTCTGACAGACTCAGAGAATTAAGCATGCTTAGTTTCAAGCAGAGGGAACTGCATGGGGAACTAATCCAGGAATTTAAAGTCTTCAAAGGTACTGATAGAGGAGATCCAGCAATATTCTTTCAGGTTAAGGGCAAATCACATACTCTAGGACATCAATGGAAATTAAGAAGTGCATTTAAAACTGAAGCCAGGAAGCACTTCTTTTTCGTAAAGAGTTGTGTGACTCTGGAACAAACCTCTGAAAAATGTAGTTTAAGCAGAAGTCTAGACAACCATTAAGAAGAATCTGGATGAGATGCAGGGACAGCTTAGCTATGTAAAGCAATGGAGACAGCTAGAGCTAGACATGCTCTACAGTTTAAGCAATTCACAAGAGAACCACTACACATTTGTATAATATATTGTGCAAGTCCTCCTCCTTGCATCAACTGAATATTTCACATGTATCTTATACGATTCAAATAGACTT
This sequence comes from Erpetoichthys calabaricus, assembly GCF_900747795.2. Taxonomy (NCBI): domain Eukaryota; kingdom Metazoa; phylum Chordata; class Cladistia; order Polypteriformes; family Polypteridae; genus Erpetoichthys; species Erpetoichthys calabaricus. The sequence continues at coordinate 136,679,002 of NC_041394.2, forward strand.
TTCCAGTAATGTCATTGAACCGCAAACCATTTTTTATATCTGCTACATTTCTTGCACTAAAGCCCATTTCTTTGGTCAGGGTGGTCATTCAATTTGCTGTGCACCACAGGGGTATCTGGTTACAGCTCTCTTTAACAGCTCCTGGCATCCCTGCAAACCTGACACCTTCTCCTTCGCCTGCTGTGTCAGATAAACAGCATGGCACATTGCGTTGCCACTTCTGACAACTCCTATCTGTCCTTCTTCTCTTAATAAGAACAGAGTCCAGCATCTCTGCTACTGGATGGGTGACCTGCCTCCTGCTGTCTTGAGAAAGCACTGCATGTCCTGATATTCATGCACGATGTCCTTCTGGAGTACATTGTACACAAACCAACACACACACACTTAGGGTGTATGCTTACCACACAATGTTGAATCCGGCCTAAAATGCAGTGTTAAATCTGGGACAAACTACTGTTTCATGTAGAGACCAGAGACCTTGACATACTTTAAGAAGCATCCGGAATAAGATGCTGGGACAGCTTAGCTATAAGCTACACAAACAAGCTTAATGTAGTGAATGGTCTCCTCTCATTTGTCGATTTTTTATGTTATTATATTCTCCTTATAACAGTAACAACAACATTTATTTATATAGCACATTTTCATACAAATTATGTAGTTCAAAGTGCGTTACAGGATGAAGAAAGAGAAAAAAGACAAAATATAAAAATAAAATTATGTAATACTAATTAACATAGAATAAAAGTAAGGTCCGATGGCCAGGGAGGACAGAAAAAACAAAAAAAAAAAAACTCCAGATGGCTGGAGAAAAAAACAAAATCTGCAGGGGTTCTAGGCCACGAGACCACCCAGCCCCCTCTACGCATTCTACCTAAAATAAAAGATCTCAATCAGTCCTCATGGTTTTCAGGGCTCAAATGGAAGTACTTGATGTTGATTAAGTGGTGGTGATACAGATCGCCACCACAGAAAACCGGAAAAAGAACAGCAGAGAAAGTAGGGGTTGGTACGGATTTCAGAGCCACCATCAATGATAATGATAATTAAATGCATATACAGAATATCAGGGTTAAACTAAAATGAAGCTATGAAAAATCCATGTTAAAATAATGAGTTTTTAACAGTTTTTTAAAGTGCTCCACCATATTAGCCTGGCAAATTTCTACATCCAAGCTTTGAAACAGGTGGCTTTAAAAATGGAGGAATATATCCCATAATGATACATTTACAGTAAAGCATACTGTTACTTGTCTTATTTTTATGGACAAAGTTCTTTACAAAAGCATTTAAACAAAATTTAGTTTAGCCTTTAGAAAGCAAATGCTGCCAAAATGGCTTATGCATTGAAGCAGAACTCCAGGGTGTCAATACAAAAACTCATGTTCAAACATTCTGTAACATTTAAAATAATGGCTGTTTCAGCTTTTCAAGTAACTCAGACGTAGTGTTCACTTTGCCTGGTTGACTTGCTTTTGAACCCAATCCTTGACTTTCAAAAATATCAATTTCTTAGTCTGCTTTCAAAGGCCAGTCTGCAATATTAAAACATATACACCTAGATTGAAAAAAAAAGATCAATATTGAATCTTTAAAACGTTAAATATATAAAAAGGTGTTACTGAGATCAGACAATCAGGAATGTTTCGATTCTGCTATTCAATAGCTTCTATTAGTTCAAATAATATTGAGATTACAGCAAAATATGATGTTTTAAGTGTAAGGCATCATTTGCTTTTAAAACTACTCAAATAAGATTGTATTATTTTCTATTAAATTTGCACTGTTTTGACAAGTACACAAATGCATGTACATTATATTCATTTTAAAGGTAGTCTTGGGTAAAGTTATCTTCTAAATAAATAATAATAATAATAATTGTATAAAATGTGGAAATTGATCCTACACATTCTCATTAAAGTTTCAATCAGAAAGCTAGCCCACAAGAACATTGGGAACTGATGCCTGATTTCACAGAGTTGTCATTTAATGATTTTTTTTTTCTGAATGTATCTGATTTGATGAGTTTGACTTTTTTTGTTTACATTTTTATAATCACACATGACTGTGTCTAATGACGAAAAAGGTGGTCAGAAGGAAGAGGATTCTGAAAAAAGACTACTGATTTTCTTTGATAGGCATTAAAATATGCTTAAGAAAACAGATGCAATAAAAATTTAATTTTCGAGCCAAGTATTATTAAGCATTGGATTTAGTATATCTTTTAGTATTGTAGGAAAGACTGTGACTTATTGTGCCCACTCAGAGGGATGCCAGTAAATGTAGCAATGGTGTAGGTGTATCAATGGAAAGATGAATTTTACCTTTGTTAATTAATGATCAGTTTTGCCATTGGCGATTTCAGTAATTAATCAAAAGATTTGGCAAGGCCCCTACTTTCTTCACCTTACCATTCTCTGTAGTAAGAAACAGGTCTCCAGCCACTAGGATTCTAGCAAGGTTTCTGAAGCACCACAGTTTTAAGAAACAAAACAATATAACTTACTGATAAACACAAGGATTATAGAAATATGATAAATGCATATCTATGTTGACATATAAGACAGGACGCAAACAAACTAGACAAACATATAACATAGAGATGCTGGCTGATTACTAGCTATTTAGAGTTCTAGTTTATCTTGGCACAAATAATCAGTTTTATGATACCAAGTCTTTAGGAATGATGTTGATGTTGTGTGGAGTTGTTGCCATGTTGTCGTTCCGGGTTCAGGTAGAAGATTCTTCCTGCACTGAGTGCACTCTTTTTGCTACATGGTCCTTGTCCAGGTGTGCTTTGCTTTTCTCAGTTAAACCCTCTGTTGTGCCATTTGCAGCCTCATAGGGAAAACATAACTCTTCCTGGAACAAGACTTTAGATGCTGAAGTTCCTTTCTTGAAGTAATTTCTGCTCTCAGTAGACTCTGATTACTGGTTCACATCTTTGGCTTGGCAAACTGGATCTCAGCTTTCAGGCCCACAAAGAGAAGGTAATTGTCAGGTTCCACTCCTCGCAAGAGAGGGAATGGCTCATTGGCTTTTAGTTTCAGAGAGCAGGTTTCAGGAGGTCATTTTGCAAATTTCCCCCTCAGTGAGAGAATCCCCAGGGAGTTCAGTGAGTGTCCAGAAAGTATCACCAGATGTGTTACGTGTAACTAGTTTATGAGGAAAGGTGGAACCTCTCATGAATGGATTAAAGTCACTTCCAGTTACAAAATATATGTCTCTTCATAGGTGAGTTATTCTGTTCTTTCCAGTTGTCATTCCTTAAATTATAGGTCTTTGCTCTTGCTTGAGTCCATTTCATGCCTTCTGGCTCAAGAAGTCTGCAGAGGGCCCTCTGGAAAGATGTCGTTTCAACTCTGATTTTCACCCTTGTTATCAAGTAAAGTACAAGCAGGTCCTGGTACAGGCTGTTAGTTCAGTCACTTAGTTTGGGATGCAAGTGAGGGAAGGTGTAGATAGACGTTTGCAAAATATGCTGCCTTATCAGGCACAGTGTGCCACTAAAGCCTAGCAGAATGGGCAATGCCCACTTTGCCCTACAGTATTAATTCTCTTTGTTGTTATATTAAGTAAGCTGCTACATCCTTACACATGATTTAGTTTTTATTTGTGGGAATGTGCTTTATTGAATTATTCTAAAATTGCATAAATTACCTTTTAACAAAGTTGTTAATTTATATGTTTTTATTTTAGAAATATTAAAATGCAATGCAATCCTAGACCTGTATATTGTGCTGGTTTATGGAGATTTCTCTGCAGCCTTCAATTTTTAGAAAAAGAGCCATTTCTATTTTAAACATTCTTTCAACTTTATAATGTGTTGTACTGTTTAGGTGAGTGCTTGTGGTGCCATTAGCCTCTTTTACCTTTTCTGCAGAGAAAGACATGGGGTAGTTAAGACTCCCTTACAATCCAGAATAGAAAACTAACAGTTTTTGCTCTATGGCCGTTTTATCTCTGGAGTGGCACCTTTTCATAAAGTATAATTTCAAGGTTCAAACCCCTCACTGTATAATGAAACTCAACAGTCTTACTTCCTATGTGAAAGGTAAAGAAAAAGGAAGTCTACAATGTGTTGAAAGTTAATTAGCTCATGCTAGTAAGAATTTCACTGTGCATGCGACAATAATGGCCCTATAAGCAACTTGTCTTTTGAAACAAATCTTAAACAAAGCAAAAGTGGGTCACAACTAAATGAAAGTTTCAAGACAGCAGGGTAACTAGACTGTGAAACAGAAAGAAGCCATGGTCAACAATAAGAGCAAAATGTCTAAATACTAATAGATTCTAATCTAATATGGTATCTAAATAATAAAACACTTAAAATGATTGTATAAAAGTACAAAAATGCACTCAAACACTTTCTGATACCGACACTTTGGTCCTCAATTTATAGGCAATCCTGAAGCACTCCGCAGAGAACAAATTGGAGATGCAGGTTTAATAAGTACTCAAACCACCAAAATTAGTAAGTGTGCATAATGACACCAGCAGAAGCATGGACAAGGCTGCACAGCACCCACCTTCAGAATCTCAGTCTAAACTAATAACTAAAGGAAGTTAACATTACTGTCTATCTGGAAATGTAAACATGCCACCCCAGAATGTTGTTGCAGTGTGTTTATAGACCCTAATGCGTATCTAAATTCTACTTGCTGTTGTTATGCCATATAGTGAAAGGCAAAGCTTCATCCTAATTGTTATGGAAAGCAGTGGCGTGGCGTGGCATAGTTTCCATGCCCAGTGGGGCAGTGCATTCATTCATACAGAGAAGGCAATGATTAGCCAAAAATATTGCAGCAGCTCTAATCTACTGTAATCCTTTCCTTCTGCTTAACACCAACTAACATCACTTTACACTGAAGTCCTGTCAGTAAGCTCTGTCAAAGGTTCATCACAATAGTGGGCTTGTCCTCAAAAGACAAAACATCTTCAAATAAATGTTGCCATGCAAATAGATAAGGGCGTTCTCTTCACCACCCTAAGCGAATACTTTTCTGTATTGCTGATTGGCTAATAAAAAGTGTAAAAAATCAAATCAGGAAGCAATCCTCTCAGGGTGCTGTTACAAGACACCCCATGACGCAGACAGACACCCCACTAAAAATTCTGATTGCCAGTAAGTGATTTATACGCTTAGACTCCTTATTTTTAAAAAAAAACAACCTAATTTCTGACAAACATTTATTAAACATAAGTTAAAACAATCAGAATTTATTTATTTTCTAAAGAAAAATAAATACAAACTTTCAAGTTTGTCTGTGGTTTGTATTTTTGTTGGCAAAACTGGTACTGTGGCGAATAGGCACCCATAGTGGACTAAATGCTACTGGTGGTAATTTTGTCTGGTACGTGCGGAAGAATGTTCAGTGCACTCTGTCCTTCTCTATCCTGGTCTTTGTCTCTTTCCTTCTCTCAATCTTTGCAGCTGCATGCAGCATAGCAGTTTATAGGCTTTGAGGTTTCTCTTTTGCAAGTACAAAAATGCACCTGCTGGGTACATATTGATCACTGGACTCTCATTTGTCAAGCTGAAGGAGGCAATCAATTCCAACTCTCTTGGAGATGTCCTTCCTATCTTATGGTCCAGCACTAGGTTATGCTCTGGAATAGAAGGGTTGCTTCCTTTTTTTGCAGTCAGGCCCTCTATACAGAAGAAGTTAAAAGTGGACAAACATTACAGAGTTAGTGTTTCCTATGGGTTACAGAGGAAGGAGTGGATATTTTGCCGTCGCTATTAAGCACAACCTTTTGGTTAATTATTTATTAAAAGTTTTGCCTGTGAAGGTTGCCAGTGCTTGAGTTATGACTATTTGTACACTGACCAAGAGGTAAGCAATGCAAGACTGAGACATCTCTGGGTGTCATTTGCAAGTGTTTTATTAATCTTCTCAGATAAGACTAGAAATTACATACAAAAGGAAGGCACTCCAAGGAACGCTTGCAGTTCGACTAAAGTTAAATGTCAGTGAAAGAGAGCCTGGTAGCTTCACTTTAAGTAGAAGACTTGTACCAAATCAAAACAAACTAGGCAATGCCAGTCTTTCCTAAACTAAGCAGCTTCTATCCTGTACAGGGGCAGGTATGTTCTTCACACATGTGAAATGCAAAATGTTGTTTGTTATATTATATCACCCTTATCTATAGACACTGTTTAAATAAAATTAAATTTGCCGACTTATGCTAAAAGAGCGAAAAACAAGAAAAGTTTATCAGGAGTTCTTACTTTTTCACAAGACTGTACAGTATATCGCTAGCTTTACTAGTATCATCATATGCCTAAATTGCAATACTAAGATCACATCCGGAGTACTGTGTGCAGTTTTGGTCACAACACTGCCAAAAAGGTATAATAGCTTTAGGAGCTGAGCATAGAAGAACAAGTAAATAAATTCTGGGACTAAAAGGCCTGGTCCACTCCAAGAGACCCAGAGAATTAAACCATGAGCAGGAAAGGCTAAACAGTTTTCCAGGACTTTCTAATAAAAATGATCAAACACAATTCTTTCTGTTAAACAATAAATGAAAAAGCAGAAAATAATTAGTGAAGCACTTGTGGGAGTTTGAAACAAACAAAGTACTGAGTCACGTAATGCAGAAAAATCTTGACAGTTTTCAAAATGTTTCTGAATGAGATTTTGGAACAACTTAAGCTGCTAGCCAACCAAACAAGCTTGATGGATGGAATAGTCACATTTTGTTTATTAGATATCTCGTGTTCTTATTTTTTCTTATGTTAAGTTTTAACTTCCAGCAGAAATGTGGTATTAAAAATTTAGGCAACTGACGTAAAATGCCAAGGCTAATTATAAAAGAAGAAATAACTTGAGAAATTCTCCAGAAAAAGTGGTATTTTAGGGAAAAAAAAGTATAGAAATAATCCTAATGTATGCCTTAAAAAACAATTCTAATAACATTTCATTCTGCATGATACAGCAGTAATTTTCCAAACATGCATGCAAGAAATGACTATAGAATTTTAAGAATCGCTCCCTAAAGAACATAACTTTTAAAACCACAATGATAAGTGGTCCATGGTGTTCTATGATTTTATATAAATAATCACAACCCGAGAGTGTGCAAGCAATTGGGTGCTGGTGTATGCCAGCATGATTCACTCTGGGGTTGATTGCAGCACTTGGCTGATCGCGCATTCACGTGCAAGTCAAATGGATCAGTCAGGTGCCGCACTTGTGCCTGTTAGCAACACATGACACTTGCGCCCAATCAGGCCATATAAAAAGGAGCGTGCACGGCAGATACAAAATGACCAAGAAAGAGACAGACAGAAAGAAAAGGAAAAAGGTCAGCTGAAGAGATCAGAGCTTCAAAATGAAACCTAAAGACAGAAAGGGCAGGATCACAATGGAGCTGAGGTACTGAAGGAAGGAGGCACACATGCTTGGGGAGGCTGAAGAGGTCTCCTCAGCTGAGCATTATGGAATAGCTGGAGTGGCACATTGCCAACTCTCGTGTAAGTCTGAGGAGTGGCAGCGACAGTGGGAGATGCGAGTCTTGGTGCATTGCCTTGCTGGGAGCCGGTGGGAGAGTGGGGACCTGAGCCTATGAGGAAAGATTAGCTGTGCTTGTTGGCTGGGCATCTACTCTGCTGCAAGGTCCCATGTTGAGTAAGCAGAGGAGATATCGGTTTTAAAAGGATGCACTAAGGACAGGTTTTTTTAGAATTGTTTCCTGCTCAGTGATTTTAACCTCGTTTTATCAGATTATTTATTGGATTGCTTTTAACCTTCATATTAACTGATTTTATGGATTATTTATTTAACTACAAGAACATTTTGAAGCACTGCACTATTTATTGGAAAACAGTTTGATTTTTGATATTAATAAAAGTACTTAGCACTTTTGCATTACCCCTTGCTGTAAGTGTGCATCCTCATTTGCCTGCCTCATCTCTGTTCATGACTATTGACGGTTTGGGTTCAAGAGGCTCCCAGAAGGAAGAAGGGAGCATGGAGCCGGCCCAGACCATCACAACTACACATGCAAATATATTTTAAATCAGTTAATACAGGAAATGCATAAGAAAAGCAATTGCCAAGAAAAATAGTTTGTGTACTATCCATTTTTAAGTAAGGTGATGAAAAATACAATTTTCAAAGGCAGACCTCATTTCATATCACACAAGGGCAGAAATTGTTAATAGAAGCCATCTTTAAAAGAACACATGCCAAAAACACAATTACAGTACTTTATATTCAGCCTATTTTTAAATAAGGCAAGAATAAAACAGTTTTCAAAGGAAAACCAATTCTAATACCAGGTGTTTGAATAAATATTCAGTTTGATGACTGGCAGCTTGTCCTTAGATTTTTTAAAAGGTAAAATTAGCATTCATATGTATCTGCTTTGTCACTCTGCAATAATAAATTGTGAAGTATTTATGTATAGGACAAACTCTTGTGTGTCTCTTATGTCTCTTGAGTGTCAATTTATGAAATTAAAAATACTGTTGGTAAACTGGGTTGTGTGGTGCTTTAGACTTCAAACAGACTCCATTTTGGATGCTTGCAATGTCACATTTATGTCACATTCAAAGCAGGGGAACTGGAAGAGGCTGCTCATGCAACATGGCAACCTTGCAATGACTCTTTAAAACACACAGCACTACACTGTAGAATCCAGGCTAACAAGAAAATCAGCAAAAGCAGAATGACTCAGTCAGAATGTGGAGATGCGTCTTTTCAAATGTTTAAGTCATTATCTGGAAGTCTAGACATTTTGGTACTCTGCGATTCATTATGTCAAAGTATAACTTTCAACAATCTAACTGTTTGCATTTCTGCTGCCTTACCAGATGCTCTTAGCTGCACAGTCTCTCTGATTAGACTCACTTTTATTTACAATATATTGAGAGTCTAGACGTGAACATTTTGCTAGCAGTTATAGCACTTAAGAGTCTGGCAGCATTTGATGTACTGTTGATATTTGTACTGAAGGTGCTCAAGCAATGGTGAAAAGACAGATGAAGAAGCTGTAACACATACAGTACCTACATTAAGCACTAACAATCACTGTATTCTGCACAGGCAAGCTCTGGAAGCTGTAAAAATAACAAGGATATTTAAAAATCATGCTTGACAAAGAAGTCAAAAATTATTAACTACTGGAAAAACACAACGGCCTATGCTACTAAAAAGTAAATGATGTAAATAAAGCACAAGAACACGTCAAAGATTTGGGGATCCACCCCGTATACTGTCGAAAAGTTGTTGAAGTCTTTACAGACTTGAGTCCAAAACAGA
>NC_041394.2:136690773-136695773 GCF_900747795.2 Erpetoichthys calabaricus
ACATATATATATATATATACATATAGACATCCACATATATATACATATATCAACATATATATACACATACATATACACACATACATACATACACACACATATATATATATAATATATATATACTGTATATACACATACAGACACATATATATATATATATATATATATATATATATAGCAAAATACCCACGGTTTGCAGCGGAGAAGTAGTGTGTTAAAGAGGTTATGTAACCATATAGCTACGCAAACCCAGGAAGACATGGAATCGTTTAAATCAAGTATCATTACATCTTCCTTTCTTAAAGAGAAGTAAGGCAGTACTTATAAGCTTACATATTTATATATAGACATACATATATATATATATATATATCCATCCATCCATCCATCCATTGTCTCCCGCTTATCCGAGGTCGGGTCGCGGGGGCAGCAGCTTGAGCAGAGATGCCCAGACTTCCCTCTCCCCGGCCACTTCTTCTAGCTCTTCCGGGAGAATCCCAAGGCGTCCCAGGCCAGTCGAGAGACATAGCGTGTCCTGGGTCTTCCCCGGGGCCTCCTCCCGGTTGGACGTGCCCGGAACACTCACCAGGGAGGCGTCCAGGAGGCATCCTGATCAGATGCCCGAGCCACCTCATCTGCCTCGATGCGGAGGAGCAGCGGCTCTACTCTGAGCCCCTCCGGATGACTGAGCTTCTCACCTATCTTTAAGGGAAAGCCCAGACACCCTGCGGAGGAAACTCATTTCAGCCGCTTGTATTCGCGATCTCGTTCTTTCGGTCACTACCCATAGTTCATGACCATAGGTGAGGGTAGGAACATAGATCGACTGGTAAATTGAGAGCTTCGCCTTGCGGCTCAGCTCCTTTTTCACCACGACAGACCGATGCAGCGCCCGCATTACTGCGGATGCCGCACCGATCCGCCTGTCGATCTCACGCTCCATTCTTCCCTCACTCGTGAACAAGATCCCGAGATACTTGAACTCCTCCACTTGAAGCAGGATCTCGCTACCAACCCTGAGAGGGCACTCCACCCTTTTCCGGCTGAGGACCATGGTCTCGGATTTGGAGGTGCTGATTCTCATTCCAGCCGCTTCACACTCGGCTGCGAACCGATCCAGAGAGAGCTGAAGATCACGGCCTGATGAAGCAAACAGGACAACATCATCTGCAAAAAGCAGTGACCCAATCCTGAGCCCACCAAACCGGACCCCCTCAACGCCCTGGCTGCGCCTAGAAATTCTGTCCATAAAAGTTATGAACAGAATCGGTGACAAAGGGCAGCCCTGGCGGAGTCCAACTCTCACTGGAAACGGGTTCGACTTACTGCCGGCAATGCGGACCAAGCTCTGGCACCGATCGTACAGGGACCGAACAGCCCTTATCAGGGGGGGCCGGTACCCCATACTCTCGGAGTACCCCCCCACAGGATTCCCCGAGGGACACGGTCGAATGCCTTTTCCAAGTCCACAAAACACATGTAGACTGGTTGGGCAAACTCCCATGCACCCTCCAGGACCCTGCTAAGGGTATAGAGCTGGTCCACTGTTCCGCGACCAGGACGAAAACCACACTGTTTCTCCTGAATCCGAGGTTCGACTATCCGACGGACCCTCCTCTCCAGGACCCCTGAATAAACTTTTCCAGGGAGGCTGAGGAGTGTGATCCCTCTGTAGTTGGAACACACCCTCCGGTCCCCCCTTCTTAAAGAGGGGGATCACCACCCCAGTCTGCCAATCCAGAGGCACTGTCCCTGATGTCCATGCGATGTTGCAGAGGCGTGTCAACCAAGACAGTCCTACAACATCCAGAGCCTTGAGGAACTCCGGGCGTATCTCATCCACCCCCGGGGCCCTGCCACCAAGGAGTTTTTTGACCACCTCGGTGACCTCAGTCCCAGAGATGGGGGAGCCCACCTCTGAGTCCCCAGGCTCTGCTTCCTCATTGGAAGGCATGTTAATGGGATTGAGGAGGTCTTCGAAGTACTCCCCCCACCGACCCCACAACGTCCCGAGTCGAGGTCAGCAGCGCACCATCCCCACCATATACAGTGTTGACACTGCACTGCTTCCCCTTCCTGAGACGCCGGATGGTGGACCAGAATCTCCTCGAAGCCGTCCGAAAGTCGTTCTCCATGGCCTCCCCAAACTCCTCCCACGCCCGAGTTTTTGCCTCAGCAACCACCAAAACCGCATTCCGCTTGGCCTGCCGGTACCTATCAGCTGCCTCCAGGGTCCCACAGGACAAAAGGGTCCTGTAGGACTCCTTCTTCAGCTTGACGGCATCCTTCACCACCGGTGTCCACCAACGGGTTCGGGGATTGCCGCCACGACAGGCACCGACCACCTTACGGCCACAGCTCCGGTCAGCCGCCTCAACAATAGAGGCACGGAACATGGCCCACTCGGACTCGATGTCCCCCACCCCCCTCGGGACATGGTCGAAGTTCTGCCGGAGGTGGGAGTTGAAGCTACTTCTGACAGGGGGCTCTGCCAGACGTTCCCAGCAGACCCTCACAACACGTTTGGGCCTACCACGCCTGACCGGCATCCTCCCCCACCATCGAAGCCAACTCACCACCAGGTGGTGATCAGTTGACAGCTCCGCCCCTCTCTTCACCCGAGTGTCCAAGACATGTGGCCGCAAGTCAGACGACACGACCACAAAGTCGATCATCGAACTCAGGCCTAGGGTGTCCTGGTGCCAAGTGCACATATGAACACCCCTATGCTTGAACATGGTGTTCGTTATGGACAATCCGTGACGAGCACAGAAGTCCAATAACAAAACACCGCTCGGGTTCAGATCGGGGGGGCCATTCCTCCCAATCACGCCCTTCCAGGTCTCACTGTCATTGCCCACGTGAGCATTGAAGTCTCCCAGCAGAATGAGGGAGTCCCCAGAAGGTATGCCCTCTAGCACCCCCTCCAGGGACTCCAAAAAGGGTGGGTACTCCGAACTGCTGTTCGGTGCATATGCACAAACAACAGTTAGGACCCGTCCCCCCACCCGAAGGCGAAGGGAGGCTACCCTCTCGTCCACCGGGGTAAACCCCAATGTACAGGCTCCAAGTCGGGGGGCAATAAGTATACCCACACCCGCTCGGCGCCTCTCACCGGGGGCAACTCCAGAGTGGTACAGAGTCCAGCCCCTCTCAAGGAGATTGGTTCCAGAGTCCAAGCTGTGCGTCGAGGTGAGTCCGACTATATCTAGCCGGAACCTCTCAACTTCGCACACTAGCTCAGGCTCCTTCCCCTTCAGAGAGGTGACATTCCACGTCCAAGAGCCAGCTTCTGTAGCCGAGGATCGGACCGCCAAGGTCCCCGCCTTCGGCCACCACCCAACTCACACTGCACCCGACCTCCTTGGCCCCTCCCATAGGTGGTGAGCCCATGGGAAAGGGGACCCACGTTGCCTCTTCGGGCTGTGCCCGGCCGAGCCCCATGGGTGCAGGCCCGGCCACCAGGCGCTCGCCATCGAGCCCCACCTCCAGGCCTGGCTCCAGAGTGGGGCCCCGGTGACCCGCGTCCGGGCAAGGGAAAACGGCGTCCAAAGTTTTCATTCATCATAGAAGGTTTGAACCGCTCTTTGTCTCATCCCTCACCTAGGACCAGTTTGCCTTGGGTGGCCCTACCAGGGGCATAAAGCCCCGGACAACAGAGCTCCTAGGATCACTGGGACACGCAAACCCCTCCACCACGATAAGGTGGCGGTTAAAGGAGGGGTATATATATATATATATATATATCCGAAGCCGTGCAAGCACACTCTTTTGAGAATGCAACGTATAGTTGTACAGAAGAAAAGCAATCTTGCCTCAAATGAATGGCAACCTTTTGTAGGTCTATGAAGTTAATTTAAACTTTAGGTTTACGCGGTGCTTTTTTTCCGAAGTACCTGCACTCATGAATATGTCTGTATGCGTCAGTCGGTGAAATCCACGCGCTTCGCACCGGCGAAGTACCGCTTTTAAATTTTTATTAAGAAGAAAATAAAACGTTTTTAAATTGAGGGAAAATATACTAATAACAGTTTGTTAAGGATCAGTTTTTTTGTGAAGCTGCCTTTACTCGAGTGATCACTTCGAGCTGACTTGGTGGCCAAGTGTAAGTGTTACCTGGAAGTAACCACCCATACAATCAGATTGTGAATCAGACTACGAATGCCGTGAATGTAATTACACACTCACTGCACTTGCTTACGGTAATCGAACCTCAGACGTCAGCGGTACAGGGGCTTAGCAGCGGTGAAGTATTGGTTTTAAATTTTAATTAAGAACAAAAGAAAACCTCAGAGGTTTGATTCCCGAAAGGGAGTGAAGTGAGTGTCCGGCTACCTACCAGGTAAAGCTTATGGTCGGACAGCAAGTGACGTAACATCAGCCACGGTGCCTTCAGTTGTGAGAAGCAGATCATAGAATGATTGAAAATAGTTTTGCATTTACCTTTTTAGTAAAAGGCGAGCTTTTAAGCCTGAGAAATCACCCCGTAAATGCACACGTTTATTTGCACATGTGTTAATATGTATGGTTACACAGTATTAAAAGACAGTGAACAACGTCAGTTACCTTTGTTCTCGCGTTTGATAAAAGGCGAGCTTTTAAGCCTGAGAAATCACCCCGTAAATGCAGACGTTTAATTGCACGTGTTAATATGTATGCTTACACAGTATTAAAAGACAGTCAAAAATGAACGTCATTTACATTCGTTTGTCTGTATGTGTCAGTCGGTCAAATCCACGCGCTTCGCACCGGCGAAGTACCGCTTTTAAATTTTTATTAAGAAGAAAATAAAACGTTTTTAAATTGAGGGAAAATATACTAATAACAGTTTGTTAAGGATCAGTTTTTTTGTGAAGCTGCCTTTACTCGAGTGATCACTTCGAGCTGACTTGGTGGCCAAGTGTAAGCGTTACCTGGAAGTAACCACCCATACAATCAGATTGTGAATCAGACTACGAATGCCGTGAATGTAATTACACACTCACTGCACTTGCTTACGG
>NC_041394.2:136703273-136720773 GCF_900747795.2 Erpetoichthys calabaricus
CTCCTTTTAGTCTGGGACACCCTGATGGTTTGAGTCTACCTATGGGAAAGGAAAAGACCCCTGGCCGTCTGCACCCCTGTGGGGCGATGTGAGACTGACGCTGGCTTTGGGGGTAGGGCATTAAGACCCGCGGCACTCATTAACCGGCATCTTGGTCTCCACTTCCACCACGCGATCAGTGCTGCACATCGCATCCACTATCGGAGATGTGGCTACTTGGTCACCGGAACAGCACGATACCGAGACCCTTTCGTTCACGTCTCCATTTCCCTTTATGATACAGGCATCACCTACGTGCACCGCCGTGTTCCTCCGGCTGGAGATTCCAGCACTGTGCTGCTCTGTCCACTGTCCCAGCGTCTTCCGTGACGCGATCGCCTTCCCCTAAAGCTCGACTATGCTGTCACAAAGGTTGTGTAATACCTGAGAAAATGACTCGGCGAACCGAAGGGAAACCTTCGGATCGTGCCGAGCCGTAAGCAAAAACAGGGCATCAGCCGGCAGTGAACTTACTTGTTGATCGTTCCTACACGCCGGCTGTGCACCGTGGAGTCTCCTTCCCTGCTCCGTTGGGTCCTCCCCCGGCTTGGGATGGACATTCGCCAGTCCCGCCTCTGACCAATCATCAATGGGAACACGACACACACCATCCAATCCCTCGCATTCCTCGGGTAGGGACTTCCGATTCCTTGCCGTCATCCTCTTCCTGCTCCCGATGGGGTGGCGAGTCTTGTGGCAGTTCCTCTACCGCGGCTTCTTGAGACGCGGCAGATCCTCCCTTTCTCTTAGAGTCGCCGTCCCGGCTTCGTTGTGGATTGGCACACCTCGGCCAGCGATGCAGATCCAGGCAGTCCCTTCCTGCAACACAAATACAGGGCCCAGCACGACCAACCCCCGCAGGCTGACTGTCGTAGGGCCTGGGACTCACCTCCTGGATCCTGTCTCTCGGAGCACTTTGCCTCCTCATGGCTGCTCCCTTCGATGTATTGACTGGGTTGTCCTCGGCAACGGCAAACACTGTGGAGTCCGCAGCTCTCCTGCCTCACCTGATCTTTCTCACTCCCATTTGGTTGGAGACGGCGCTTCTGTGAATCATGGGTGGTCCCTGGGTCAACCGCAGACTGTCAGCAGTGTGTGTGCGTGCCGTGCCACTGCGGCACGTGTGCATGGTAGTCTGAGGTGTCGGACTATTCACAGAATTATTTAACTGGGTCCCCGCCTTGGGACAGGCGGAGTGTCCCGTCTGGGATGCCACTGTGAGAGCTAGCCGAACACCATCAGACAAACACCAACAGAGTTATAAAACACACGTTTTAATAAACAAAAGTCCCACACAGCACACAGTGCCCCACACCAATCACCCTTACTCGGGCCTTTCAATGTCCGTGGGCCGCCTCTCTTTCTCCTGTCACTGGAGCTTCGTCCACCTCCAGCTCCCGACTCTCGCTCCATGACTGTAGGAAGGCGGCCCCCTTTATAGTCACCTGGAGGTGCTTAATGAGGCTTGGGGCATCCCCTGGCGGTAGCTACGGGCTCCCACGGGTTTGAGCCTCCCTGCTACTTCCCCGTGGTCCCCTTGCTATCCAGGGCAGTTGCCCTCTCATGGCCCTGGGGACATATAGATCTCCTTCCAGGTATCTCTGGCTGGGTCTGTCCCCCAGCCTCCTGTCACAATATATATATATATATATATATATATATATATATATATATATATATATATATACACACACACACACACACACACACACACACACACACATATATCAACATATGGTCAACATAATATGGTCAACATAAAGCGATTCTTTTACATACTGAAGTAAGATGGCGGAGGAAAAGCAATAGTGAGACTTTAACTTCATAGTGAATTACTGGTAACACTTTAGTTTAGGTACTGCAGAAATTAATATGTTACTCATTTACTGTACTCTTCTGTAACAAGATATTAACAAGGGCTTCTTTTGGTTTTTAAAACACTTATAAAGCATCAGTAGGTTATTCATCTCTGTGCAGATGAATGCACAGAAGCATATGACATGATGGTAAAATGACTTGTTAATATGAAGGATTCACAGGTCTTACACTAAATCTGTAATATCAAGAGAAATGTGTTGTTTTTAACCCACCTCAGACTACTCCAAAGTGAAGTTCTGTTAGTCGATCACACTGCAGAGATTAATAAACAATTAATGCTTTATAAGTGTTAAGAGGTCTTGTTACATAATAATAAATTAATTACAGAAGCATATTTGCATACTTAAACTAAAGTGTTACCAAATTGCTGGTCCTCTTCACTTCAAGTAACTTGGGACACAATTTTGGTTGACTGTTGAAGAAATTAATCATGGCTAATGAGACTTGCATACTGTATCTAGTAGATATTTTTATAAGATTAAATGCCATTAACTTTTCACTATAAGGGAAAAATGTGAGATTTTCTTAGCACAAAGAATACAATTTTATCCATTAATTTTTAAAAAAATTGACTTTTTGCTAGAAATAAATTCTAAAAATCCACAAAGAAGTTTCCAATGCAAATTTTACAGCACTTACTGTGTGTGACTTGGAATTATCTTTCTTGCAATGTTTTTCCAAATGCACCTATGGTAATTCTTGGGTTTGGTATCCATCTATAAAAACAGCTAAGTCAGTCAGAATTGCTGCAAATGATTATGAAGCCTGAATTGATTAAATTAGTGACTCTAATTTGAAACAATACTATAACAAACTTCCATTAAATCATTTCTGGGCTAGCTTAATAGAAGAATTCCAGTGGGTCAAAATGAGCAATTCAAGTGTTACTTCCTTTTCACAGCTTTTTTTATCCAAGACAGAATTTTTGTATTATGCTGTAACAAAAACAATGCATTGGAATAGACTTGATGCTACACCACATACTGTATGAGGATTCAACTTTCCAACACTGTACCTAATAAAATGAATGAAGGAATTTGTGATTCTAAGACCCAGAAACAATGATCTCATTGAAAACTGGCTTTGGTTTCTTTTAAAAAATATAATTAATTGCTTTGGCATGTTAGGTATTACAATATAAGCACTTCTGTAACTTTCACATTTTTCTTATAATTTTTATGTATATAATTTGTTTTTTAATTTGCATAAATAAGCATTTCAGCATCAGTTATTTGTTTTTTATGCAAATACTCACTAATATAAGTGTTTAAGAAACACTGGTGTAGTGTTTGAAAAACATTACAATTCAAGCTAAAGGAGGCTCAGAGGGACATAATGTCAAATACAGCAGAGTTAAGTTTTCCTTCTGTTCCTTTCACATCTGCTGAATGTTCTGACAACTCTGCAACAGGCATTACCGGTGGGGTGCTAAAGCAGTCATTCTTAGGTTCAGTTCTACAGGCCCCTTAAAGTGACCAATGCCCAACCAATGCCTTCATTTAATTGAACTACTATGTACTTAAGCATGCTGTTACTTCCTTTTGTAGTATTCCAGGGATTAAAAACCTATTATGCTAAATTTTTAATTTATGAATCAGAGATTTGTCTGTTAAATTTATAAGAAGTTATGTTTTGCTTTTTAATATTCTGTTCTTTTTAGTGTTCTACTTATTTATGCCATTATTGACTATAAACACACAAGTGGGTAACATTAAAATAGTTGCCATTTAGCAGTTGGTGTCACTTGCCCTGGTGTCTGCTATGCTTGTCATTAACTGTCAGTATTGGGATATAATTATGAGAGCAAAATCCACAGAAAAAGTGAATAAAAAAAGAAAATAGTTGAGCATCTATATATGGCAAAAAATTCTTAATTATTTTCGTATAAGAGTACATCTAACACTACTGCACTTTTCTGAAGGCAAATTAAGAGACGAAATAAAAGAGACAGCTGATTAAACAATGAGGTCAGCTAAAAATGAAAATTGATTGTGACCAATTGTGAAACTGATTGAAACAAAAACCCCTGCAGCCATTGGTGACCCTAAAGACTGAACTTGAGAAATGCTGTGTTAGTGCATTCACACTTCTTTCCCAGGAATCAAAATTTTCCCATCTGGGACCTCACCCTTTTTTCAGTTCTTCCATTCAAGTGTTCAATAAATGAAGTTTTCCTATCTGGGTCCATATCTTTTTTTGCATTTTTGTTATATGCTCATAGCAATCAGTTCTTGTATGGCTCTTCTGTGTTCTTTAATGTTTTTGCTTTGCCTTCTATTGCATAGTGCCATTATTTTACGCAACGACAACAACATTTATTTATATATCACATTTTCATACAAATGATGTAGCTCAAAGTGTTTTACAGGAGGAAGAAAGAGACAAAAGACAAAATAAAAAAACAAAAATTAGGCAATACTAATTAACATAGAATAAAAGTAAGGTCTGATTGCCAGGGAGTGCAGAAAAAAACAAAAAAAACTCCAGACGGCTGGAAAAAAAAACAAAATCTGCAGGGGTTCCAGGCCATGAGACCACCCAGCCCCCTCTAGTCATTCTACCTAAAATAAAAGATCTCAATCAGTCCTCATGGTTTTCAGGGCTCACAGGGAAGAACTTGATGATGACAGCACGGTGCTTTGATCGGGTGGTGGTGGTGGTGGTGACGATTGCCACCACAGAAAACTGGAAAAAGAACAGCAGAGAAAGTAGGGGTTAGAGCCACCATCAATGATAATGATAATTAAATGCATATGCAGAATATCAGGATTAAACTAAAATGAAGCTATGAAAAAGCCATGTTAAAATAATGAGTTTTTAGCAGTTTTTTAAAGTGATCCACTGTATTAGCGGGGTGAATTTCTGTTGGTAAGCTATTCCAGATTTTAGGTGCATACCAGCAGAAGGCCGCCTCACCACTTCTTTTAAGTTTAGCTCTTGGAATTCTAAGCAGACACTCATTTGAAGATCTAAGGTTACGATTTGGAGTGTTAGGTGAAAGACATTCTGAAATAGGATGGAGCGAGATTATTTAAGGCTTTGTAAACCATAAGCAGTATTTTAAAGTCAATTCTAAATGACACAGGTAACCAGTGTAGTGACATCAAAACTGGGATGACGTGCTCGGATTTTCTTTTCCTGGTTAGGATTCTAGCTGCTGCATTCTGCACTAGTTGTAACCGACTGATGTCTCTTTTGGGTAGTCCTGAGAGGAGTGCGTTACAGTAATCTAGCCGACTGAAAACAAAAGCGTGAACTAATTTCTCAGCATCTTACAAAGTTATACAAGGTCTAACTTTTGCTATATTTCTTAAATGGAAAAATGCTGTCATAGTAATCTGATTAATATGTGATTTAAAATTTAGGTCACAGTCAATAATTAACCCTAAATTCTTTACCTCCGTCTTGACTTTCAATCCTAATGGATCAAGTTTATTTCTAATACCCTCATTATATCCATTAGGCAAGCCATCTTACTGGGATACAAAGTAATTTGCCTAGATACTTCATATGGGTACTTACTACTCATTTCACTAGAGATTTTGGCTAGTTACAAAACATGCATGACATATGTGAATAAAAAATTCTTGAGAGAGCACATATACTGTAAATAGTATTATGTAATAACTGAACCTCCATAACTGCGGTGGGTTGGCACCCTGCCTGGGATTGGTTCCTGCCTTGTGCCCTGTGTTGGCTGGGATTGGCTCCAGCAGACCCCCGTGACCCTGTGTTCAGATTCAGCGGGTTGGAAAATGGATGGATGGATGAACCTCCATAAAAAGCTTCCTGTGATCTTCATTTGAATGAGCACTTTCAAAATATATGGAGAAAGAAAGAAAAACAATATGCAATCAGATTGAGAAGATAGTTCAAAATGTGTATACTTTTATATTTAAAGCACATCTAATTGGGATGGGGTGGTGGTACAGAGCTTGACACCACTGCCTCACAGTTCCAGTACTCTGTGTTTGTCAAAGGAGTTTGCATGGTCTGCTCAGCATTTGTTCCCCTCTGGATAGTCCAGTTTCCCTTCCATATAATACTGTTAGAGTAATTGGCAAATCTAAATTTACTGCCCAAAAATCTAAAATTGCTATAACAAATAAGTACAAACATTTTATTTTATATGTAACATGTTATTCAACACAGCGGAAAATTAAAAATTATGCTAGTATAGCTTTTCTGTTAAGCACTTCATTTTGAAGCCCTTAATCCCTACACTTTGTAGTAATTTAATAAAATATTGAATCATGGTAAATTTTATTCAATAACACCTATTACACCAATTGCAAAGAGAGATTTAAATTATATGAAGCTGTAAACAGAAAAATTGCAGTGTAATATATTCACTGTAGTGTAATATGGAAATAAAAATAAACATGTAGAAAAATGAATCTCTTCTGCATGCAAACCAATGAAAATGTGTGGCTTTATTAAGAAATCAAAGTAGCAATAGTTAAAGTATGTAAATCCCAGAAAAGAAGAAAGAAATGAATCATTCAGTTCAGTAAATAAACTGTTCAATAAACATTACATTTTTACATGAAAAGAATTACTGTTAATCATACTTAAAGCACTAGGCTCAAGGAAGCAAGATGAAAAATAAAATTATAATATGTTACTAGTATTGTTTGTTAATATTTTTGTAATCATAAATATCAGAAATTGTACTTCTCCGCTTTGCAAAGGAAACTGAAAACTGCATATTTCATCATAACTAATTTACCACAAAACAAGGAAAACATATTTAATGATGGAACTTAATTACTATTGCACATTGGCCAGTAATTTAAAAAACAAAACAGTCGCAGTATAAAAAAATAGATGCTGTAGCTGTGACAAAGGGTTCACTTAGCTAAAACCACCTAGACATTACAATAGCTCAAAGGATATGGTTTGTCTTTTGGTTCGTCATTTTCAGATCTACTTGAAAAGAGCTGAAAAATCTTATTGAGTTTCTTAGCTGGCAAAATTTGTACATATAAAAGATACTTTGTACTTCTGTGTCTGTTGAGTTTGAAAGGACCAGAGCTTGTTAATGAATACATTTATATGCTGTCATTTCTACACAAATCTCATTTCACCTGAAGCAAAAAATACAAGGTAAAACAGAATATAGACATTTTATAAAACTGTACTGCACCAAGGTTATTGTTATCTACAATCTGTAGCAGCTGCACATGAGGGCAGGATTGGCAGCATGATGTCTGCATGAAATTGAAGGCGATTTTTTATTTGGTCATTTATTGTGCAACAGTATTTTCTTGTAAACAACTTGTGAGAAGATGAAATGGGCAGAAACACACAGGGAGCAGCTTTATTAGTCTCAATAATTAGATGGCTGATCTATGGTTCATATTTTAAAATAAAAATTTCTTATTTAATCATTTTTTTGCAGTGGTTATTAAAAAGAGAGAGAAGCCAACTGGTGCAATAATCTTTCATATCTTGAAAAATCAATAAAACTTTATTTTACAAAACACCTTTCACCATAGCTTTCATACTGCATTCTTAATAAATTATAGAGAAGTGCACCGAATAAAAGTAACTTAATCGGAAAAATTTGTTTTTTACTGTTTTGCAGCAATCTTAATAGTTGCAGTATTTTATTTTAAAGACATAACCTTAGACTTCAGTTCTGTACACTATTGCACAATATGGTGTGATCTCACATATCACTTATGGTGAGGATAGTATGTTTTGCTGTTAAACTGGTGATGCATTTTCTTGGAATTATTACTAGGTTTGTGTTATGTTTAATTATATTAACCAGGTGTTAAACTCAAAGACTTTTTAGATAAGACTAAACAAAGGGCATGCACATGCCACAAGCTGGACTCATGGGTAGCTGTCTGGACCCTTAACCACAGCTCATCTCCAAAAGGTCACAAAAGCTGGTGCCCTCAAATTGTATTGTTAATTCACTGCTGCTGAACATTTGTCGATGGAGTGGTCATACGAAAACTGCAAGCAAGCTGAAGCTGCGAGTCAACTGATACAGACACGGAGCAAAGGCAGGCAAGAGATATAGAGCTATAGAAGGTCAGCGTGTGAGAGTATCCCAGACCTCTTGGAAGAGATGACAAACAAGATTTACTGTTTTACTGCAACAGCTGGCCACCTGAGAATAGAGATGAGGGACTGAACTGACCTATTATGATGGACTGATGCTGCCAACATTTAAGTTCTGCTTGAACTCAGGTCATATCGTTGCAATGCTCTGGGTTGACTCTACACTCCCTGATCAGTTCCGGCAGCCTCTTTGACCCAAAACGTCGATTGTCATGTACCAAGATGTACCAGGCAAATGAGGACACACACATTCAGCAAGGGGTTGGCGCAAGAAGTGTCAGTGCTTTTATTAAATTCAATTGAGAAATCAAAGTGTAATTAGTGCATTGATTCAAATTGTCTCAAAAAATGACTAATCCATAAAATGAGTGAAAAATTGGAAGTTAAAAGTCCAAATAAATATACAGTAATCCCTCGCTATATCGCGCTTCGCCTTTCGCGGCTTCACTCCATCGCGGATTTTATATGTAAGCATATTTAAATATATATCGCGGATTTTTCACTGCTTCGCGGGTTTCTGCGGACAATGGGTCTTTTAATTTCTGGTACATGCTTCCTCAGTTGGTTTGCCCAGTTGATTTCATACAAGGGACGCTATTGGCAGATGGCTGAGAAGCTACCCAACTTACTTTCTCTCTCTCTCTCTTGCGCTGACGTAGGGGGGTGTGAGCAGGGGGGCTGTTCGCACACCTAGACGATACGGACGCTCATCTAAAAATGCTGAAAGATTATCTTCACGTTGCTATCTTTTGTGCAGCTGCAGCTGCTTCCTGAAACGACATGCTGAACGGTGCTTCACATACTTAAAAGCACGAAGGGCACGTATTGATTTTTTTATCTGTCTCTCTCTCTCTGCTCCTGACGGAGGGGGTGTGAGCTGCCGCTTTCAACAGCTTTGTGCCGTGGTGCTTCGCATACTTAAAAGCCAAACAGCCCTATTGATTTGTTTGCTCCTTTGAAGAGGAAGAAATCTTTGCATTCTTTTAATTGTGAGACTGAACTGTCATCTCTGTCTTGTCATGGAGCACGGTTTAAACTTTTGAAAAAGAGACAAATGTTTGTTTGCAGTGTTTGAATAACGTTCCTGTCTCTCTACAACCTCCTGTGTTTCTGCGCAAATCTGTGACTAAAGCATGACAATATAAAAATAACCATATAAACATATGGTTTCTACTTCGCTGATTTTCTTATTTCGTGGGTGGCTCTGGAACGCAACCCCCGCGATGGAGGAGGGATTACTGTATCCATAAAATGAGGCTAAAACACAAGGGTGAACGCTTTCTTTAAAAACCACGATCCTCAGTGCTGTCATCAAAGATCCAACATTTCCATAGCTTACCCTCTTCGGATTACACAACTCAAGGAGACATCAACCAGCAGGTGCAGACAACCCTTTTCTCGCCCCCATTACCAGTCAACGTGTATGGGGCGCCTCACTGAGCTGTACTCAGTTTAACTCCTTGCAGGGGGAGTCCTCCTGGAGTGATTTGGTTGCTCCTGCTGAGCAGCTCAGCCCCTTCAAGCATCTGCCACATGCTCCTTTCCCAGGCTCACTTTCCGGTTTGCCTAATTCCCATCTGTGTCACACCAGTTACATCCCGTTCCTGCCCCTCCCTCCATTCCTTTAACCTTTGTGTTTTTCTGTTCTCCCTCCGTCTATCTTTTTCTGTCTTTCACTGTCCATCCCCTTCTATTGTGCAGGCTCCTTTTTTTTATCCTCCCTGATTGTGCTTAGGTGTGGTGCTTTACCTACTCCGAGGAGTGAATGAGGCACCTGACTGATCTTCACACATTTGCACGTGTATTCACGATCAGCCGTGCACCCCAATCAACCCCGGAGTGAAGCACACTCGCACACACCTGCATCCAATCTTCAAAAGGACATGATTACTTGAACACTGCACAGCACGATGGACCTCTCAATACAATCATGTAACTTGTTACACCGATTTGCTTCTGCTTTGGAATGATATATATGTTTGGCATTATACATATGTTAATGGATATTAAACTGGATAGCACCTGCTCTGCTGTCATTCTTATTGCTTAAGTCACCAGGTAAGAAATGTTTATGAAGTGACATTCCCCAAGAGTTATAGGTTGATTGGGTTTGGGCTCATAGTCCTAAATGTACGGTGTACTACTTGCCATGGGGTCAAGTGATACCCTGCAACAGAGAAGGAATCCAGTAGCAGGTAGTCATGGATCACAGTAGCAGCTTTAGGACTGACTGATGTCGAGCCATCTGACCTGAGATGCACACTAACAGGTGTGTATTGCAGTCTGTTACACTGTGGGGTTTGCTACCGACAGAATTCAATTTTCCTCTCACCAGACCAGAGAATCTCTTCTCTCTTACTCTCAGAGTCCTTTAAATGCAGTCATGTGCTTTTTACTCTTTACTTTTTTACTCAAGAGTGACTTCCATCTAGTCACTCTACCATAACCACCTGAGTGCTGTTGAAATGGTCATCCTTCCAACGTCTTCTGTCATCTTAGCAGAGGACTTCTAAAGATCTGTTAGAATGAATATTGGGTTAATGGACACCTCTTTGACCAAGGCCCTTCTTGCCCAGTTACTTAGTTTGGCCATATTGCCAACTCTAGGAAAAATCGTATTGGTTCCAAACCTCTATTTCACAATTATTGAGGCCACTGTGCTCCTGGAAACACTGAAAGTTTTAGAAATGGATTCATACCCTTACACTGAT
Organism: Erpetoichthys calabaricus; assembly: GCF_900747795.2. NCBI lineage: Eukaryota > Metazoa > Chordata > Cladistia > Polypteriformes > Polypteridae > Erpetoichthys > Erpetoichthys calabaricus. The sequence continues at coordinate 136,713,977 of NC_041394.2, forward strand.
CTATGAGATATACAAAGAGCCTTCAACTTCATGCCTTGGTTTTTGTTCTGACATGTAGTGTGAATTGTGGGACATTATACAGTATATACAGGTGCTTTCCTTTCTGCACTATGGCTTTTTATTTCAATTTGCCCCAAGTATACTCAAATCAAGTTCTAAACACATCAAGGATAATTAAAGCAAACTGGATGCACCTGACCACAACTTGGAGAGCTACCTCAAAGGGTCTGAATACTAATACAAATGCAAGGTTTCAATTTTAAGATTTTTAACAAATTTGAAAACCTTTCTGAAAACATGTTTCAACTTTGTCATCATGGGTTTTTGCATGAAGATTGATCAGCAAAAATGGAAAATCTATCCACTTAAAATTAAATCTACAACACAATACGGCATGCAGAAAGTGAAGGGTTCTGAACACTTTCTGAATTCACTGTATAAGTGTGGTAACAATGACCTTCCTTGACTTAAATTCTACTAAATTTTACTTTCTTCAGTTTTGCTAACCATAGCCTGCTTCTGCCATTTTACCTAGCTGAGTTTTGTCGATAAACTTGATTTGCTTCATAGCTACATCTCTAAAAGAAATCAGCACTCATCCTAAACTGGAAGAGGAATTCACATGGAATTGAGTTTTTAAATTAAAGATGTGACTCTTGTCCAGTGAATGAAGAGGACAGACGAATCTTCAATTCAAAACCTCAATCTTATGTAAATGCATTTCCTGTTTATGCCCTGTTCTGTACTGATTTAAAAATATTTTAGCAAAAAAATGCACGTGTTTTGCATGGTTTGAATAAACAACTAGATAAATGACATATGAATTATGCAACATAAGAAACATGTTTTTGTCCCCATGACCGTTTTCATTGGCCATTTGCTTTTACTATATCAGAAACTTTATGTTGATGAAAACATGAGGTTAATTTTTTTTCAGTCATCTCTACAAAACACAAGCAGCATACAAAAAATATAAATTTTGGGTAGAATATTTATTTAACACACCTAACATTAATGTAAACATTTTTTTTGTTTTTGTTTATTTGTGTATTGTATTCATATTTATTCCCTGTAGGCTAGTAATATACAACTTTTTATGTCTATTATTACAACTAACCCAGCCACAGGGAATGCACAAACCAGTGTATCTCTTTATGCCGGTCCCAAGCCCAGATAAATGGGGAGGATTATATCAGAAAGGACATCTGGTGTAAAATTTTGCCAGATCAACATGCGGATAACAATGCAGATTTCCATACCAGATCAGTCGAGGCCTGGGTTAACAATGGCTGCCACCAGTACTATTAGCTGCCGGCAGAAATTGGGCTACTGTTGGCCAAAGAAGGAGAAGAAGAGGGGGGAGAGGTGTCCGGAGGCAGGAAGAAGGTAAAAAAAGTGGAACTGAGGGTAGTAACTTTGAATGTTGGCAGTATGACTGGGAAGAGTAGAGAGTTAGGTGATGTGATGGAGAGAAGAAAGGCTGATATATTGTGTTTGCAAGAGACTAAATGGAATGGGAGTAAATCCAGGTGTATCAGAGGTGGATTCAAATTGTTCTATCATGGTGTGGATGGGAGGAGAGATGGAGTAGGGGTTATTCTGAAGGAACAGTATCTCAAGAGTGTTTTGGAGGTGAAAAGAGTGTCAGACAGAGTGATGATTATGAAGCTGGAAATTGGAGGTGTGATGATGAATGTTGTTAGTTCATATGCCCAACAAGTTGGGTGTGTGATGGATGAGAAAGAAGATTTTTGGAGTTGGATGAAATGATGGACACTGTACCCAAGGGACAGAGAGTGGTGATTGCAGCGGACATGTTGGTGAAGGGAACAGAGGAGACGAGGAGGTGATGGGTATGTATGGTGTCAAAGAGAGGAATGCAGAAGGTTAGATGATAATGGATTTCGTGAAAAGGAAGGACATGGCTCTGGTGAATATGCAAGGAAGATGCACACAGGTATTTTATATCCCATGCAGGAGGGTCAGTCTGAAGGAGATTGAAGACTGCAAAGTGATTGCAGGGGGAAGTGTAGTTAGGCAGCATAGGACGGCGGTCTTACCAGTCAGCTGGGCAGAGGAAGGAGAAAAAGGAAACCTAGTGGTGGAATGGGGAAGTACAGGAGAGTATACAGAGGAAGAGGTTGGTGAAGTAGAAGTAGGATAGTCAGACAGATGCAGAAAGTAGACAAGAGTACAAGGAGATAAGAAGTAAGGTGAAGAGAGAGGTGGTGAAGGCTAAAGAAAAGGTGTATGATGGGTTGTATGAGAGGTTGGACAATAAGCAGTGAGAAAAAGAGTTGTACCGATTGGATAGACAGTAGGACCGAGCTGGGAAAGATGTGTAGCAGGTTAGGGTGTGTTGAGCAGATGGAGAAAGTACTTTGGGAGGCTAGTGAATGAAGAGAATGAGAGAGAGAGAATGTTGGATAATGTGCCGATAGCGAATCAGGAAGTGCAATGGATTAGCAAGGAGGAAGTAAGGGCAACTATGAAGAGGATGAAGAATGGAAAGGCTGTTGGTCCAGATGACATGCCTGTGGAAGCATGAAGGTATTTAGGAGAGATGGCAGTGTAGTGGGTGGCACGGTGGTGCAGTGGTAGCGCTGCTGCTTCGCAGTTAGGAGACCTGGGTTCGCTTTCCGGGTCCTCCCTGCGTGGAGTTTGCATGTTCTCCCTGTGTCTGCGTGGGTTTCCGGTTTCCTCCCACAGTCCAAAGACATGCAGGTTAGGTGGATTGGCGATTCTAAATTGGCCCTAGTGTGTGCTTGGTGTGTGGGTGTGTTTGTGTGTGTCCTGCGGTGGGTTGGCACCCTGCCCGGGATTGGTTCCTGCCTTGTGCCCTGTGTTGGCTGGGATTGGCTCCAGCAGATCCCCGTGACGCTGTGTTCGGATTCAGCGGGTTGGAAAATGGATGGATGGCAGTGTAGTTTTTAACCAGATTGTTTAATGGAATCTTGGAAAGTGAGAGGATGCCTGAGGAGTGGAGAAGAAGTGTATGGTACCGATTTTTAAGAATAAGGGGGATGTGCAGGACTGTAGTAACTACAGGGGAATAAAATTGATGAGCCACAGTATGAAGTTATGGGAAAGAGTAGTGGAAGCTAAGTTAATAAGGGAGGTGACAATTAGAGAGCAGCAGTATGGTTTCATGCCAGGAAGGAGCACCATAGATGTGATGTTTACACTGAGGGTGTTTATTGGAGATGTATAGAGAAGGCCAGAAGGGATTGCATTGCGTCTTTGTGGACTTGGAGAAAGCAAATGACAGGGTGTTTCAAGAAGAGTTGTGGTATTGTATGAGGAATTCGGGAGTGGAAGAGACGTATGTAAGAGTTGTACAGGATAAGAACGAGGGAAGTGTGACAGTGCTGAGATCTGCAGTAGGAATGACAGATGCATGCAACGTGGAGGTGGGATTACATCAGAGATCAGCTCTGAGCCCTTTCTTATTTGCAATGGTGATGGACAGGTTGACAGGTTATACAAATGTAAGCTTTGATTGAACATGGTTAGAAAACTAATGGGTGGTAAATATTGGCATATTGGGTTGACTGCAGACTCAAACGTAGCATGGTATGACTTTGTGTGAGCGAATGTGCCCTGAGATGGACTGGTTGCCCATTGTCAGCCAGAACCTACTTTGCACCTGGTGCCACAGGGATTCACTCAGTCACCCTGCTACACAAAATCTGGACAAAACATGCTCAGTAACTGTATGGAGCCAATTATTATAAAAAAATACACATTGGCAGGAATCAAAGGTTCAAAAAGTTAATTGCTCAAAGACAAAGACTATAATGAAAAAGCTTAAATTTATACTGTTCAAGACATTCAATATAAGGTATCATTTAATCCTGAGGAAAACTATTTTAAAATATAATTCAAACTGCATTATTTGAATGATGCAGATCATTTAATTTGTAGCTCTAGGTAAGTTAAATTAATTTCTTACAATCAAAGCAAATTTACAATTAATATATATGCAAATGGAAAAGTATAAGAATTGATTAAAATATTTTCACTCAGTAATTATATTCAGGACGCACATATGTCCATTTTAATCAATTTCTTTAAAATTACACTGCACAGTTTCTGCCAAAATAGTGATGGAGTACTGAGAATGGAAAGAATATCACAGAAAAGTTGTTCTGTTATTGAAGAGCAAATAAGCACTTTAACAATGTTGTCTCTTTCAGTTTCAACACAGTTCTATGTAATATTACCAATTTCTCCAAAACTGAAATGCTAATATATTGTGTTAATAACATTATATACCAAGAAGCTGAGACTTAACCTTATGTTTAGTGTCATGAGTGCACCATACAATGACAATCTTACAGTACAATACAGTGAACCCACCACCATACATTAAATACGACATATCGCATTACTGCATTCAGTTATCAGTGAAATAAACAAAACAATACAAATGGGCAAGTTTAGTCTGAAATGAAGCTGGCATATACAAGATTATCTGGAAACCAGCACTGTCAAACACAGAGGCACAGTTTTACCTGTCTTTAGAAGGACACTGTAATCCCACTATAGCACTTATTATAATGCAGGATAACTCGGCAACACATTAACACATTTTAAGCAATTTTTCACATAAAGTATCTATCTATCTATCTATCTATCTATCTATCTATCTATCTATCTATCTATCTATCTATCTATCTATCTATCTATCTATCTACATCTAATAACTATTCTAATTGAGTCTCGTTTTGAGATGCAGTTTTCAAGGTCAATTTAAAGCTAATTAAAATAAATTATTAAAAGTAACAAAGACTCTGGTGCTGAATGGTACCACACAGTGAAATTCAAACTTAACAGCTGAGAACATTAAGATTACTATCTAACACATTATGACCTTCATGGACTCTCAATGGGGCTTGTAGCATGGCGTGAATCTTAGAGATGCAGTTTTATCATTTTACTGAGACATGTAAAACTTCACATGTAGTGACAAAGGACCTCTCTGCACCACAGCCAGCATTCCAAAGCCAACAGATACAAAATGTATTAACTCACTCAAAACAAGAAATTCATCTGTTACTAATGCCAAAAAAAGAAATTTATAATAAAAAAATGTATAACATTTAAACAGTTATAGTGAATTGGTTACACTAAATTGGCCCTAGTGTGTGATTGCCCTGTGATGGCCTGATGCCCTGTCCAGAGCTTACTCCAGCCTTGTTCCTGATGCTAGTCAAGATAGGCTACAGCACTCCCAACAACCCTGGTCTGGGTTATGCAGGTTAGAAATCAGCAAAGTTTAAAACATTATAAAGAACGGTAAAATATTGCAGTGTGTTGCTATATGTTTAATTGCAGTAAGGTAGCACTTTTACATCTTGTAACAATGGCTCATCTAGATATATCCCATGTTTATCTGCAGTTTATAAGAATTTGTATTGCATTCAGAATAAATTCTTATGTGATTTGTTGTATTAATAAATGACTTTACAGGATTTCAGTGATTTGTTTCATACATTATAACAGAACTCTTGTACTCTCTGTGGTTAGCCATGTAAAAAATCTCAAGTCAATTTGTAAGAGTGATCATCCATTAAATGTCCATGAAACATTTTTCCCCTTTTTTGTTTGAGGAGGAAAACAGCTGTAGACAGGCAAACTCATCTGCTCTCACTTATATGAGCACAATTTAAAGTCACTGACCAAATGGACTTCATGCCTTTAGAATATGAGAAGCAAGAAGTGTTAATGTTATGGGAATGAAATCAATTAGATTTTTTTTCTTTTTCTGAGAAATTCCTGATTGGAAGCATAACTTCGATCAAACTTTGTTTCACACAGCATCTTTCACAACATATGCTATTAAAAGACAATATAAAAAAACACTCCAGAAGTCAATTTAAAATAACAAGATTACAAAATGTGGCTCTTTTACAGGTTAGTCTTCAAGAAAAGATAAGAGAAAATATGGAAGTACCCTGTCAAATTTGAGCTTTGCGCTGCTGTAAATACTGCCTCCTAGTTAATAGTGACTCCTCATGAAAATCATTCAAAACATGGTTTTGTTGAATATTCTTACTGCACCTTTTAAAAAGTTATTAAGGTTAAAGCCACATACTCATAAATCATACATGTCAGTAAAAATACATTGGCACCTTGTGTCTTGTCAAAATCAAGCTGCTGCTAACTTACTATTGTCTTACTAGTCATAGTCTAATCTCCCAGGACTGCTTTCATAAATTATCTAAATACCTGAAATAATGGATTACTATTACCCCATCAGCCTTTAAGGTTGTCACTATTACTGCATTGCCATATCAAGAATAATTCTTTGAATCACTCTTTTAAAAAAATGTGCACCAAAAGTATTACAAAGTAAATTGCGTATGGACAGGAAATCTATGATATATTGGGACTAAATATATATCCATATACTATACTATACTTCAGGTCAGCAAGCTGAATTTAAAACACATTAAAGGCAGAACCCAACCATTTTGATCTTATGTTTAGTCATCATGGTTACCTGTAATTAAGATCCATAGTCACACATTTGGCAGCTCTGTATGAAATGAGTTGTCAGTGAACCCAGTGAGTGTTTCTTCTACGAAGAAAGAATTAGAGTAGTACAAATAGACTGTTAGCTATATGAGGTGAAATTGATGAATAAGGCAATTAAATTCAAAATATAAGTAAATTGGAATATTATATGCTTACCTGAACAAAGTTGGGGTATACAATTAGTGCTAAAAAATGTTAATCTGCAATCTGTACTCTTATTTTTAGCTTTGCACAATTCTAATTTAGCAAAACAGAAA